>NW_028261391.1:61302-264667 GCF_051295495.1 Thamnophis sirtalis
TGCGTGCGTGCGTGCGTGCGGCCATCCCGAGCTCTTGTTTTCGCTGGCAGAAGCACCGTGGGTCGATCCTTTCACTGTTTCCAGGGTGGCCCCATCGGGCCAGATCTAAGCACCCTGAAGGTCGTATCTGGCCCCCGGGCCTTGAGTTTGACACCCCTGTTCTAGACCCCACCACATGAAGCTGTGCAAAGGCCCTGGCAGCCACGGCAGACCCCAGCCCCTCAAGCAGGAGCCTAGAAGGACCCCCGCCCACCAAATTCGACTCTCATGAAAAACTGCCATCCTTCCATCCCACCTGCTCCATCGTGCCGTTTCTCTAAATCGCAAAACGCACAATAAGCTCATTATCCAGCACCGACAGGGTTCCCCGTGTGTTTGTTTGATGACGGGTTCCCCGGGGGCTGGAGAGAGAGGAGGCGCCCAACCGCCCCTCGTGACCTGCTGCAGAGGAAACACTCTTCCCCGGCACACAATGAATCTACGTTCCCACCCCTCCCTTCACAACCTCACCAAACCCCTTCCCAAATGAACCCCCTCCCCACAGCATTCACCCTGGGGTCAATTCAAGGCAGGCGTTTAACTGGGCAGGGTCTGCACTGACAGGAGAACTGCATCCAGACTTCTAGAGAGCCCTGCGGCCGCTCAGGGGTGCCTGGGGTTCTGGTCTTGGTACCGGGAAAGGCAAGGAAAGCGGAGCAGGCTCAGAGGAGGGCGGCTGGGAGGGTGAGGCAGGACAATGGAAGCCACAGGGGAGATGAGCTTGTCACAAAGGAGGCAGAGAGAGAGAGAGAGGGAGGGAGGGAGGGAGGGAGGGAGAGGGAGAGAGAGAGGGAGGGAGGGGGGAGAGGGAGAGAGAGAGGGAGGGAGGGGGGAGAGAGAGAGAGAGGGGGGGGGGGAGGGAGAGAGGGAGGGGGAGAGAGAGAGGGAGGGAGGGGGAGAGAGAGAGGGAGGGAGGGAGGGGGAGAGAGAGAGAGGGAGGGAGGGGGGAGGGGGGAGGGAGGGAGAGAGGGAGGGAGGGGGAGAGAGAGAGAGAGAGGGAGGGAGGGGGGAGGGAGGGAGGGAGAGAGAGAGAGAGGGAGGGAGGGAGGGAGGGAGGGGGAGAGAGAGGGAGAGAGAGAGAGAGGGAGGGAGGGAGGGGGAGAGAGAGAGAGAGAGACGGACGACAGCAGCCCTTTCTGGAAGGAGGGTGGGACTGTTGCCCCGAGACTGAAAGCAGCAGGCCAAGGATCAGTGGATTTCCCTCCTAGAAAAGGTCTCAACAAGCTTAGAACTTCCGGACAGGAACAGCCATGAAGCCGTGGGACAGTCTGGCTGGAAGAACAACCGTGGAAGGCTTCCAAAACCAAACCAGATACCCTCCCCTCCCCTCCTCCTTGAGTTGGCCTAGCAGATTCTGACAGCTACGGTCCCACTGATACCCTCTACGATGCTATGTGAACACAGCAGCGAACGTACTGGGCAAACCCCCAAAAATGGGGGTTAATTCCCCAAACAGGTTGAATGCGTTGTATGGCGATCAAGAAGCCACTGAGGCAGGCAGCGCCACGCCCTCCCCCAGCTCCTCCTTGCGGGTTCTGCACACCTGCCAGCCATGGCCTGGGGGGGGGAGGAGGGGGGGGGGAGACCTACCGCAGCCTCCCGTCTTGGGCAGCCGCCCCTCCTGGGATGATCTTCGTAATGAACACACCGGAGTCGTCCTCCACATGAGGGTTGTCTGTGCCTCCTGCGATGCTAAAGCCCAGCCCAGAATTGCCCTGAAAAAACAGCCCATGGTTACCGCCCTGGAGCGCCAGGGTGGCTGAGGGGAGAAGGCCGTGATCCTGTGAGAAACCACGCACCTCAGGAGCCCCCCTCAGCTGGCAAGAGAACTGGCACCCACCTCAGCCCTGCCTTCTTGCCACCCCAACATGGGGAAAAAACCTGCTTAAGATCCCCCCACCCCCAGGAACTCACAAGCGCATAGCTGCGTAGGCTGAACTTGTAGAAGTGAGGCTGGAAAGATGGCAGCCAGGGTTGCTCCAGCCTCGGTGCCGGGGGTGTTGTTTAAAAAGGTGGGGGGGGTTGGATTTGCCAGCCAGGAAATGGGGAGCTTCCCTTGGCACTCAAATCCTGCAGGCTGGTTCGACCCAAGCGTTCAAGAGGAGCCGGTCGACAGCTAGCTAAGCTATGCCGAGAGGTAACCAAAGGTCCCACCCTGGCTTTGGCATGGCCAGATTAACTAGGTTAAGGGAGCCTGGAACCAGTGGGAGGGAGCACCGGGCGCCACTGTGCAGGGAAGACCGGCAGGAGCCACTGAGGAGGAGAAACGGGGGAAGGATGCGTTTCCTCCCCACCTGGGCCAGAATGAATGGATTCACCCAATGGATTAAAGAGCAGATATTTACCCTTTCCAGCGTGATTTCTTCATATTCATACTCCGCGTCGGTGCCGTTCACCTAAAGGAATGCACAAAACATGCAAACGGTGAGGTTACGGACAGCACCCCCAACACCCAGGGTCCAAGGGCCCTTTCCCGCTCCGGTGCTGCCATTATCCTGGCTTTGCTTGATTTTACTTTTTTTTTAAAGGCAGCCAATGAGGCGCAATTCCATGGGTGCAGTTCCTCCCGCAGAAACAGTGGCCGGTGGTCCCCGGAGCCAAAATCCAGGACCCCCTGAAATGCTACTCGTTCCACGCAGGAGGGGCGTTTATTTGCATCTTCAGGGTGGCCAAGCAGAGGGGCCGAGATCTCAGAAGGTAGAGAGGAGGGCTGGCAGGGAAGAGTGCCAGTGGGGAAGGGGGGGCGAGACTTTTCCCCACTGCCAAGAGGGGAAAGGAAGCTGGACAAGCGCCTGAGGAAGAGGAGCCATGGGGGGGTGGGGGAGGTGAATAAAAGGCAGGCTGTGAGGGCAACGGAAGGGCTGTGATCCCAGACAGTGTCAAGCACATGGTGGCCAAAACAACACGGCAGCCCGAATCAGTCTTAAGGCTTTGGGTGGTAGCAGCACTGCCGGCAACCCAGACGATGCCCATACACCACCTGGCGACGATCCTCCTGGAGCTGAGCTATTCAGACTGGTGGAACCAAAAGTGTGTGAAGCGGAGGCTTGCAAGGTCGCCACGAGCCGAAAAAGAGAGGGGGGTTGATCCAAGATGGCGGCTGCCACTGTGTTTCACCGCAAAAAAGCCTCTCCCGAGCTGGCACTTTTAAAATCAAGCCCAGGGGAGCGGTCCGTGGCACTTCCCCCAAAGCAGCTTACTCCAAGCCTCCGATTCTAGCGACACGGAAGGTAATCGGCCCCCACCAGCTCGCTCCCCACATTCTCACCTTCGTGGGAAACACAGGGAAAAACAAAGGATTCACTCCAACAAATTCTCAAAACAAAAAAAGGTACCCAAGGATAAAATAAACCAAAATAAGAAAACCTGTGAACAATTTGGAGAGTCCAAGCCAAATTAATTAAAAAACAGCTGGAGCTCATTAAAATTCACCCTGAATGGGCCAGGCTCAGTTAAAAATCTGGCCTTAAGGAGGAGCAGGAGGCATGGCCGAAGAATTTGAACTCAGTCCTTGGGCAACCAGACTATTTTAACCCATGCTTGGACTCTCCCGCAGCGCACAGGAAAATCACTAACTCACAAAGTGATTCCACAACACAACGGGGGGGGGGGGGAGGGAATGGCCAGGCCGAGAGAGAAAGAGGAGCAGCGGGTACCCTCTGTGCCCCTCCCCCATTCTCCCTATGATTTGCCCCCCGAGGGAAAAGGAAGGCAGTGCAGCTGACACGCCAGGGCCCTATCCTGGCTGACCTGCTGAGCACCGGAGGTCCTTGCGCTGTGGCCTTCCGGGCTAGTTCCGGCCTCCAGATGGTCCTCCAAGGGCAGCCCCAGGTAGGATGCCCCAAGCAGTCCATCAGGGAAAGACGAGGCACAAGTGAGTGCGAGCAAGGCTGGTCCCAGTCCAGAATGGGCACAACTGGCACACAAGATGAATTTGTGCAGAGGTCACACACTGCACAGGCCTTGGCAGCCGTCTCAGCAACACAACCTCTAACAGCCGACTGCGGTTCGTGCAGGTTGAAATAGGCCAAAATTCACTTTCATACGGTTTATAGATTGATACCAGGCCACATTTAACCCAGGCCAGAATTCATGCACAGCAGGGGCAGGTGAACTCAAGAAGAAGGAGAAGGAGAAGGAGAAGGAGAAGGAGAAGGAGAAGGAGGAGAAGAAGAAGAAGAAGAAGAAGAAGAAGAAGAAGAAGAAGAAGAAGAAGAAGAAGAAGAAGAAGAAGAAGAAGAAGAAGAAGAAGAAGAACAACAACAACAACAACAACAACAACCACCTCCACAACAAGAGGAGGCAGCTCCTTTTGAACAGCCGAATCTGAGGAGAGCAGCTACGCTCTGGATAGAGGCTCAGCCTCTTTTAATGGTCTCTACTACACCATTAATAAATTATAAAAAGTTTAGTTACCTATTTCCATCAAGTTGGAACCGGTCAGCCTATCTGTCATAGAACTATCACTTTGAATAGCGCAAATTTGGCTAATGAGACCCTTTCACGGGTTTTCTCAGCCAAAGAGATCCACCTAGGATCCGTCATGGCATATGGACACAGCGAGGAATCCAGACGCCACCTTTTCTTTCCCTGTTTTTTCCCCTAATACCAGCGGGCAGCTCAGAGTGTATCTAGGGAGCCAGGCAGCTTCAAGGGGTTCATCTTATTTATCAGGCCACCATCCTCCCTTCAGTCCTTCCAGGGACCCTTCTCCGCAGGGCTTGCCCATCCACCCGTTCCCCAGCACAGCTCTCCCCAAAGGGCACCTCCTGGGACTCCTACCCCACCTGGCACTTTCAGCCTGTGCCCCCCCCCCATCGCTTCCACCCGTCTTCATGGGGGACCTATAAACCAGGGCAAGGTCCAAGGGGCCCCTTCCCCTCCGATGCTGCCATTATCCTGGCTTTGCTCCATCCTCTTTAACTGTGGCAGCCCCACACCCAGCCGGTGCCTTTTCTCAGAGGGTTCAGAAAGATTTGAGCATTCAGGCAGTGAGGGAAACTTACGTAAGTTGGAGCCTCCGGCGTTTCTGTGTTTACCACGACTGGAGGGGGATTTACCTTGAAATCAAAAATGCAAAATTAAGAGATTGAAAGAAGTCTGACCCTCCACCCTCCCAATTGATATCCCTCCTCGGTTCCTGGCCCTTTCGCTGCTGTAGCAGCTCTTCCATCTCAAGCTCTGGAGCTTGTCAGCAATGCAGTCCCAACCCACTGCCCCCTCGTCCCCCCACCCCAGCAGAGGAATCCCTGCTCAAAGGAAAAGGGAAAAGAATTTCGGAGAGCTCAGAGTTTCCCACATCGCAAAGATCCACTTTACCACCTTTTATTTTGGGTGCTGAGAGTCAGAAACTACAGCCAAGTTCAGGTCATACCCAACTAGGCCTCCTGCCAGTAGCCCCCCACATCAGCCCCCCACTCCCCAGCAGTCATGACTAATGGTGGCCCCCCAAGACCCTCGGCCAGGCTCTTCACGGAAGCCTCCTTTGAACAAAGGCCAACCCTTCATCCAGCCCCCTGCCGAAGGCTCCTACTCAGCCTGGCTCTGGCCTGGGCCCACGATTCTGAGCCATGAAGGAGACCGACACCCCCCCAAAGGGCCCTCTCCAACCAGACAGGCTTTCAGGGCTTTGAAGAGGGCTACAACGCCCCCCGCCCCCCGTCCCTCCTCTTTTCTCTCAAGGGCAGAACCACACAGAGTCCTTAGGTGCGGGGTGGTGGTGGTGATTAAGCAGGACAGAATGGTGTTACCTTCGGCCAGCCGGTTTTGCAAAAGGGTCCCTATATCCCAAAGGGTCTGAACAATGGGAACGAGCAGACGGTTCTTCTGTGACCCCTATTGTAAAATTCACGAGTGACAACCTTGACTAAGATCCAAGAGAGCTGGGATCAAGCCAGAAACATCTCCCTTGGGAGAGGAAAGCTAAATGCCAGAGAGACATTCACTATGAAACTCAACAAACGGTTTGACATCCTCAAGCATCCCCAGCTTGTTCTGTCTGCCAAATTCGGCTGCCCTTCTGTGGAAGCTCACCCTAACTGCACCTGGCCTCAGAAGATCCCATGGAAGGAATCAGGGCTTTCGTTAAAGGTCAGAGAGACAAGACTGGTTCTTTTGGGTCGCACGCAGCTGGTTTGCCAGATGTGCCTGAGCAGAAACAGCCAGTCGAAAGGCAGAAGCGGCAAGACAGTGAGGGACAAAGGCTCACTAAGTAAATATAAGGAGAGAGGCATTCCGGATTATTTCGATGCTGACCAATGAAGTAATTGAAAATGAAGGACAGACGACCGGCGAGGAAGATGAAGGTGAGGGAAGTTATGAAGAGGCCTTAGACCAAGCACACGTGCCCTCTATTTCAAAAGAGAAGACAACAGATTAGAAATAGCAAATGCCGCTACGCAGAGCACAAGATAGAGGGTTGGTCTACATGCCACAGCTGCCATCACCAGTCCCCTTTGGAGATGCCGGCTTGATCTCCGAAGAAGACAAGAGGCTTGTAGTTGACCACAATAAAGTCAAGAGAGCCCAAGAAAAAATTACGCAGCCCCTAAATTGATCAAGAATTAGATGAGCTCTGATGGGGGCAGGGGCCAGCTGCCAGCACGAATGCCAAGTGGGGTTTCTTGAAAGACTTTTGTAAACTGATGGATTTCCTGCAGGGAAATCTGAAGAGAAGGTTGGTTTGGCAGTTCATGGCCTCCGCTTGAAATCTCCGTCATAACCCCGGGCGTGGAAGAGGGCCGTCTGTAAAGGCCGCCCCAGAGTGCTGATAGCAGTTCAAAGTAAGGGAGGATTTATTACAGAGACGCTGCAGGGGATTATCAGATTCCCGATCTTGGTGGAAGGTGTTTTATTCCAAAACAGTTCAAGAGACTAAGGGGCTCAAAGAAGGAGTGGGGTGGGGTGTTTTTTTTCCTTCTATGCCCCCCTTTCTAGGAATAGCTGAGCGAAGGCTGGAGATTTTTTCTTTTCTTCTCTGAACTATCTGAGGAGCCAATCTAATCTTAATTAGTTAACACAACAAAGGCCGGCTGTAAATAACTCTGATTACATGGAAACCTTCAGGGGGAAATGAGTTAATTCATTTACTGAAGGCCTGAAGAAGAAGAAGATTATTAATTCCACCATTATTGGCATTAGTATTGATTAATTAAGGGGATGGTTTGATTACAATATAATCAATAATTATAGGGAATTCACTCTTAGAATAGATTGATAGAAATATAGGAATATTATAAGTATGATACATATGTATATGTAGTGATAAATTGACAAGTCTCTCTCATTCTCTTTCTATCCTTTGATAGCTGTTTTCATATAATATACGAATCTATTTTGTCCATTTTCAATTTTGTCCATTTTAATAGATTTGTATGCTGTCCAATCACGGAGGACTCCAGGCGGCTTACATAAAAGAGTTTAAAAAGAAGATATTAAAAATTTAAAATATAAAACAGAACAAATTAAAACAGGACACAACATGCACTCGATCTTAGTGGGGCTGAAGGTCAATGAAGATCAGTAGCCCCAGGCCTGCCGGAACAGCCAGGTCTTAACAGACTTTCGGAAGGCCGAGAGAGTGGGGAGGGTCCGGATTTCAGGGGGCAGTTCGTTCCAGAGGGCCGGGGCGGCTACAGAGAAGGCCCTCTTCCGAGGAGCCCAGAGGCCCCCAAATAAATGGCCGTCAACAGAGCCAGGCTCGGTGTGCTAGCCAGCAACCGATTCAGGCCGCGCACAGCCAGCGGGCAAGGGGACCCAGTCCAGATGGAGGCAGCAGCACCCCCGAGCACCAACAGACGAGCTCCACCCACCGGGGAATTACCGACGCCAACACCGCTGATTCTGAGGCTACCGGCAGAGGTGGTCCTCGCTTACCAACTGCCTTAGTTCCAGAGCTCTCCCCAAAGGGAAAGGGGGGGGGGGCGTCCATTCAAAAGCTTGGGGGAAGAGGAGTTTCTCACGCTTCTACACAAAGCAAACCACATGAAACCTTAAACTCTAAAAGTGCCTGAAAAAGTTCATTAGCCCTTGGCAGAATATTCAGAACCGCATCCAGAAGCCTTGAAAAAGAAGCATCAGATCCTCGGTGGGACAGACGGTGGATTTGCAACTGGTGGGAACGGCTGCATTTAGGAAGCCACCGCTGAGCCCATCGCCCTGAAGGGAATTTTCTAATAAGAACCCAAGGCCCATCCTGAACACCCGACTCTGACGCACTTTCAGAAAGAATAGAGAGCAGAGAATCCCGCAGGGAGGCGCAAGTGATTTTTTGAAGGGATCAGGATTGCACGAAGTTCACCGTAGCCTTCATCTGGTGGGTGCCGGCAAGGCAGGGGACAAAGCTCTGCCAGGGCAGATTCTGGCAGGGCAGCCTTGGCCAGAGACCAAAGCTCTGCGATTGCTTTCCTCCTAGTGCAGCCTCTCCGATTCAAAACCGATTCAAGCCGGAACATCGACAGGCCCCAGAGAGATTGAGAGGGAGGGCGGGTGCTCTAAGGACTCTCTGGGCCGGTAGTTCCGCAGTCTCAAACTGCTCTTTCTAAGCAAGCAGCTTTTTCTAACGCTGGGATCTATTATTCCGAGTCGAACAGCTGGAGCAATACGCATGAATTACGGCTCTCTGGCTTAATCCTACACGAAGTGCATACAGCCCCCCCCCCCCCTCCTGTCCTCTCAAAGACCACTGAGAAAGGTTCCTGGAGTGGGGCAGATTTCTGTGTCTCAGCAGGCGAGAAGAGCAGGAAGGTTAAAACAAATCCAGCCCTTCCACAAGCACAAAGCAAATCCAGCACGAAACTCTCCCAATCCGGCAGAGCTCCTTTGGGACACCCCAGCAACCTGAACCCTGGTGGAGCCAGGAGCCAGGCCCCGGGAACTGCCCTCCCCCCCAAGGAGGGGCTCTTCTGCCGTGCTTCTGCCCCTCTTGCTGCTACCCTGCCCTCCCCAATCAACGGGAGGGCTCCTCCTCCTGCAGGCCGACTCCTCGGCAGCTGCCCCATGGATCCCCTCCATCTCGAGGCCTCCCTGGAGCCTCCGTGTCCTCCCTGGATGCTGTGACAAGAGCCACCAGGGACTCACCGGGAGGCACGACTGGCTATTTGCACACGCACAGGCAGCAGGTGGATGGGAGGGGCAGACGTCAGACTTGGGCAGGAGGAGAGGCGTTTCTGAAAGCCAGCAGACTAGCCAGCCCCACAATCACAAGCTAAGATTAAGATTAGCCTGCCTAGCAGGGCTTCCTCTCTGACGGTCCATGCTGGCTCTCATTGGTCATCATCGCTTGTATGGGTTGGGGGCTTTCAGAATGTCTGTCCACATCAATGCCAGGCTGGTCAGAATCCTGCTTTTCTCCACCCAGAATCGCTGGGTTTCTCTGTGCTGGGAGACCCGCCCATATTCAGCCGGGGGGGGGGGGGGGAACAGGAGCAGGTGGACCCTTTGGAAGTGGCTCAGCCGGCCCTGAAGCGACTCCCAGCATAGCCTCTTCCTTGCAGGAAGGAGGGTGAACCCCATTTCCTTCATCTCACCCTTCGCTACCCATTTCCTTATAGTCATTAATTGGCCAAGTCCAGCTGCTTCACCTGCAGGAGTATTTAATTCCGGCTCCCCAAGGTGGGCATCTCCTTTGGCAACACCACCGCCCTCTAGTGGCAGTATCTGAACACTGTCAGGTGGGCTACTTTGCCTATTTATAATTTTTCAAGAGGTTCGGCTTTTTTACTAGTAACTGAATATTCTGAAATGGAGAAATATGATAGGAACCTTTACGGCCCAGCAAGAGAGCCTGAGAAGACATTTAAGGCAACGAAATAATCTTCCTCTGTTATTTCCTCAAAACCCCTTTGCTGCCCTTGAGGGTCTTCTGGGTTGTTTAAACTACGTCCCAACTTCACTTCGCCTCGGGCTCATGCTGCCCTATGAAGGGGGGGGGCTTTGGAGAGGCAGGGAAGCAGCTCCCCCAAATTTCCCTCTCTGTCGCATATATACACACACGCTGACAGAGACAAAAACCTCCCAGGGTCTTCTTCGTAAGGCACACCCTGCTCTTCCTACCAGACCAAATGCCAGCCGACCCCAATGAGGGCGTTTCCCCGGACTTCCCGGCTCTTCTTTCCTTCCCCCGGGTGTCCGCTGCAATGACCCAGCATCCCTGCTTTTCCCTCCTAGGAGGGACTAGAACCACCCAACGGGAGGGGAGTCCGCCAGTGGCGGCAGCAGAAGCAGCAAGAGAAGAAAAGCTGAAGATCGCACAGACTGGGCCTCCTCCGAATTCCATCTGCCAGTCAATGTCGACTGGCAACTACACGGAGGAGAGCCTTTTCTGTTGCAGCTCCGACCCTGTGGAACGATCTCCCCGTCGAGATACGCACCCTCATCACCGTCCAGGCCTTCCGCGCAGCCCTCAAGACCTGGCTCTCCCAACAGGCCTGGGGATAAGTCTCTAATTTGCCCCACCCGAGTGTTGAATGTTGAATGCAAGTTGTGTTTTTATTACTTATTTTGTTTGTATATTGTTTATTTTGATTTGCACCCCCTCCCTGGTGATTGTAAGCCGCCCTGAGTCCCCTCAGGGAAAAGGGCAGCCTATAAACCCTAATAAAATGGAAAAAAAAATGAAAGAAGTTATCGGGAAACACCGAGAGGAGGCTGGAAGAACAAAGGAAGAGAGGAGAGGGACACACAGAAAAAGGGGCGGGGGATGCGGAGCAGTGACTGAGCAGTGGGGGCCCCCGGGAGCAGCCCTCAGCAGCAAGCAAAGGGGGCAGCTGCAGAAGAAGACCGCTCAGAGGGTGGACCGTGCCCACCTGGCCGCAGCCTTAACCGGAGCAAACATTTCGGGCAACCTGGAGCACTGCCCCTTTCAGGTCCTGGCAGCACAAAGTGGCCGGAACACGGGTGACACTGAAGCAGACCAGAGCAGCGGCCAAGTCCTTGGGAGCCCCCAAGAGCTGCAGCCCTCTGAAAGAGGCTGGGTGGAGCCAGTGGGATTCTCTGCCCAGCAGGCCCAAGGATTTGTGGGCACAAAGGCAGGAGACAAAAACGAGAACCCAAAAACCCTGGAAAGGGGAGAGACGGGCCATGGAGCGGAAAAGGAGGGAGGACAAAAGCTAGAAAACTAAGCATTGGAGAAACAGAATAGGATTTCTAGAAATCAGAAATACTCTAAAACGCAAAGGCGACTTCAGTTAAGGGGTTTGTAATAAAATCCCTTAAATGTTCTGACCGACTGCCCTTTGCCGGGTTAAGGAGGTCCCCTCGGAAGGATGCTCATGCCGGCCTCCTTCTATCCGATGCGCCTTTTCCCTCAGCAAAGTTCCACACGGCATCCCCCCATTTAAATAAATGCCCTCCAAAGGGGGCAGAGAAAATGAACGCTTTCATTATTTTAGGCTCCAGGATAACCACCGGATTCCAAGAAAGAGGGGATGTGCAACTTTTCACATGACAGCCAGAAGTGAGCCCAGAATTTGCGTATTGTTAGACCTGTTTCTTTTACACCACTGACACCTGCAGATTCACGGGATTCTTCTGCTAATACAGCGAGTCCTTGATTTATGACCGTTCATTCAGAGACCATTCAAAATGATCGACAAAGGGACAAGACCCCTGCCTGGAGTTATGGCCGTCACAGTGCCCCATGCGGTCACATGATGAAAACTGGGTGCCTGGCACTCTGCCCACCCCTACAACCAACTGCAGGGCTGTGCTGCAGCTGCCCCTCTGGCGTCTCTCCCTCTTCCCCTCCATGCCCATAAACACCCGGGAAAGCTCCCAAGGAAGCAGGTGCCCACCCCCCCACCCCGGGCCACAGAGGGAGCTTCCGGGCATTCTGGCAGACCTCCCTCCCAGCAAGCCTAAGGGGGAGGTGGAAGGCCGGAACAGGCAGGTCTCCCCCAGGGATGGGTGACCCTAAAGCCACGTCCAGCCTTTCCCCCTGCGTGGCTCCCACCAGTGGCTTCCCTCCCATTCAGGAATCAGTGCCCCTCTCAACCTTTGCCTGTCCCCCCCCTAACCCCACCCCCAATTCAAAAGCCAGAAAAAGCCAGAAAAAGCCCACTGGAATCCATACAGGGAGGAGGGGAAAGCTCGCCTCTGGCTTTGGGGGAAGGGCCCCTCCACGTATATCAGGATCCTCTCCAGCCTGCTTCTAGGGCTCTGGAGGAAGAGGAGGAGGAGGAAAGGCCCCCCCTCCTTTGTCACTGGGTGGAGGAAGAAGAGGCTTGGAGTCCCCTTGAAAAAATCCAAACTCTTTGGAACACCAGCCCCCTTCCCCCTCCCCCCTACGATTGAGGGGGGGGGGTGCATGCATGTGCACCCGAAGGCAGAAAGCCTCCCCCCTCCTTTAAATGTCCTAGGTGCTCTCCCCTTCCCTCCTGCACCCATGAATGATGCGGGGGGGGGGCAACCCCAATCCCGGTGGGGGGGGGGGACACCACTGCCCCATAGGGAAAGCCCCCAGGGGCAATCCAGTTGTGGGGAAAGGCCTGGATGGCAGCAGCTTTAAAGGCCTCCCGATCGCTGTGGCCTGCCTGCCTTCCTGCCCCGGAGTGAGGCTGGGCTGGGCCAACATTTGAGCATTGCCGAGTGGCTGTTTCATCCACGCCCTTGCAGCTTTTGGGGGTTCCTGGGGTGCAGGTGGGGCCACTTCTTTCCGCATCCTCCCTGCGTTCAGGCCGCACTGCACCCCCCCCCCTGCCCAGCTTCGTAGTGCAAGTATTGCAGTTGTTGAGTCAAATCAGTCACATGATGTCTTGCATAATGACCATAATGACTTACAACTGAAATTACAGGCTCAGTTATGGTCATAGGTTGAAGACTACCTATACTAGGAAATGGGCGGTCGGTTTTAAAGAAATCAGAACTTTAGACTTTAATGATGAAGCAAAGATCAGAAAGGTAGGAGACCAGGGAGCTGAGTGTGAGCCGCCTCAGTGCTGCTTCCCCCCCCCCCAGCCACGGTCCCAGTGGCTGCTGCTGCTGCAGCCGAGGGTCGCCGCCCACCTTTAATCAACCACCCAAGACTTTTGGCCGGAGCAAAGAGGGCAGCCTCCCCTGGGGCTCCGACTGGTCCCCGCAGCTGTCCCGAAATACCGGCCTTTGCTCTTACCTTGGCTGGCGAAATGTGCGAGTGGCCAACGAAGCCCCGGACGCTTTCCAGCTGCGAGAGGTTCTTTTCGGACACCTGCACCAGCTCTGGAGCCGGCATCCCTGTGCCTGGAGCCTGAGGAAAGCCGCCGGGCTCCGAGGGAAAAGAGTCTTCATCTTGGGAGCCAAATTTCTGCAATGTGCACAGAGAGGCGATTTTTACAACCAGACCGAATAAACAGCCACGTGCATCTTGCCAGGTGCCGCTAAGGCTTCCGGCAGGGAAGGCAAGTGAATTGCCTACAAAACCTCCCACGGGGCAGCTTAAGGTCCCTTCTGTGGGCCTTCCTGGCCGTCCCCAACCGATGCTGCTGGCTTCTTCTATGTTACTTCGCATTTATACATTGCCTGTTATGCCGCCTCAAGTGTTAGCCCCCCCCCCCAAACCTCTTTATCCCTATCAGGAGTACCCAAAACTTAGTTACTGCCTATCAGGAGTATCCAAGGTTCTAGAAACCACCATCACCACCACCACCCCCAAACTGCAGAAGTCAAAGGCACCGAGTAAGGAAAGGTAGCAGGGCTAAAGGGAATATACAAAAGGAACTGGGAGGAATAAGGGTTTCAATTACAGGAGAAGACTCAAACTCGACTTACTAGCACAGAAGGAGGCAAAATATGTCCCCGTGGGACATCCTGAAGGACATTTCTGAACCACCACCCCCCCCCCCGGGACCCAAGGGAAGGGCTCGCCTCTGTAGGCAGACTGTGCTGAAAGGCTGCTTTGCGAGAGAAACGAGCAGGGCCGACATAATTCAGACTGATTTGGAAATGGGTTTAAAAATGACATCCTACAAGAACGACGACACGCAAAACAACGTTACCCTGGGCACGTAAAAGAAACCGTTGATCTCTGAATAATTGAAATAAATATCTGAGTGACAAACGAAGGAAGCCTGTGTCCCACCCTTGCCACCGGGCCCCCGGCACTTGGCTTCTCCAACTTCTCCTCTCTTTGCGGGGGGGACCTTGATCCCTCAGGATTAAACTTAGACCTTGACTACTTGCACCAATTCATCAGATCTTTTATAGTAAAACCCTGATTTCATAAAATCTTCATTCAGCAGACTTTGGAAGCAACCCAAAAAAAAATGAATTCAGGCTAATCATGTTGTGGGATCAGTTCAAGTTTTACTTTCAACTACTATGTTAATTTTTGCATATAAATATTTTATATAAAATTAATACACATTTCATACATTCAGCTTTAACAAATATTTGGCTTTAACAGGCGCCCTCTCTCCTCAAATAGCCCTTGTAAAATCGAGGTTTTATTACCAAAGGGTCCCCTCTGTCTCTTTTACTTTCAGAGCCCAACAATGGATGCATAATTTTCATTGGCCTTTCAGTCCCTTCTTTCATTCACTAATTCAGCTCACACAGCCACCCATCTCCCATCCTGGTGGAGAAGCGTCCTCCTCCCTTGGAGGGGAAGGCAGAGATCGGCAGAATCGCCTCCCCAGGCACAGCCAGCCCTTCTCGGAGGCCCCTTCCCCTCCCACAAAGCAGGAGACCGGCAGGGCCAAGTACAGAAGCATGCAAAGAATATGGGTAGTCCTCGACTTACAACCACAACTGAGCCCAGAATTTATGTTGTTAAGTAAGAATTTGTTAAGTGAGTTTTGCCCCATTTTATGACATTTCTTGCCACAGTTGTTAAATGAATCACTGCAGTTGGTAAGTTAGTAACCTGGTTGTTAAATGAATCTGGCTTCCCCCTTGCTTGTCGGAAGGTCGCAAAAGGGGATCACGTGACTCTGGGACGCTACAACCGTCATAAGAATGAACCAATTGTTAAGCATCTGAATTTTGATCGGGTGGGGGTGGGGGATACTGCAAAGATCGTAACTGGGAAAAACGGTCATAAATCACTATTTTCAGGTGGTGTCGTAACTTTGAATGGTCACTGAATGAACTGCTGTAGGTCAAGGACTACTACCTGTACCACTGACTTTGTGAACAGCTTTTTGTCTTAAAAGAGTTTTAAAAAGGTTCCCTCCAAGACTTCTTCCACTGAGATGGCAATTAAGAGAAAAAGATCTGTAAAACTAACACCTGAAACGCACCCTGGCAAAAACACACAGAATATAGCAATATAGCAATAGCAGTAGACTTATATACCGCTTCATAGGCCTTTCAGGCCTCTCTAAGAGGTTTACAGAGAGTCAGCATATTGCCCCCAACAATCTGGGTCCTCATTTTACCCACCTCGGAAGGATGGAAGGCTGAGTCAACCCTGAGCCGGTGAGATTTGAACCGCTGACCTGCTGATCTAGCAGTAGCCTGCAGTGCTGCATTTAACCACTGCGCCACCAATGCCAGAATCTGAAACGTTCAAGAACTTGGCATTTTATTTCAGATGATCAAAAAAAAATAGTTCAGATCTACCAAAGAAATTGTCTATGTTGGCACTAAATGAACCCTTGGAACGTCAGTCTCCCCACAACCTCACCCAAACATCCCCATCACACACACACACACACACACACACACAGCCTCCATCCCAGCACAAGGCACATTATGCAAAGGACAGAATGAGCGTCAGTTTATTCCAAGGGTCACTTGTTATATAAGCCACAGGAAAGAGGACCCGGCCGATCCCCTCAGCAACCCCTAAGCAACCCCCCCCCCCACTTCCAGTTATTTAGTTATTAGATATTTATTTGGCTAGGCTGATTCTGTGACAGACTCAGCTTTCATTTCCAGATAAGAAAGGGTGGGGGGTGGAGGGGGAGAAACAGGTTACACAGAGTTTTCCCTTGTCTGCAAGGGATCCCTAATCCAATCCTCCTCCACCACCACCACCTGCCCCAGAAGGCACAGCAATCCACTAGGCTGCCTGCAAAGAGCAGCCCCGGGGGGGGGGGGGGTGTTGCTACTTAACCTCTCTTGCCGAGAGAGCTCCCTCCCTCCAGATCTGCTTTCTTTCAAATGGGGGGGGGCTCTAGGGGGGGATGTCCTGCTTGCCCCTTTAAGGGGAAAAGTAGCCCCACCCTCATGACTGCGACTGGAACACCCATTGCTAAGCAAGGTGGGAAGTGAGTCACACCCAATTTTACAACCTTTTTGCTGTGGTCCTTAAGTGAATTACGCTTCCGTCACTGAACTAATCCAGTTTGCCCCACTGGCTTTCCCTGTCAGAAGCTGGTTGGGGAAGGTGGCAAGTGGCAGCCACCCAGGGACAAAGACCAGCTGGTTGCCAAGGGGCCACGGAGATGCCATGCCAGGCAGTCGTAAGTGCGAAGACCAACGGTTAATCACTTTTTTCAATGTCCTTCCACAAGCAAAAGGTCGTAAGTCAAGGACTACCTGCACTCGTAGACATGGAAATACTTACACCCTAAGCAGACCCACCCACTTACTGTCCCATTCCTCAGAGGGGCTGTCTTGGGGGTGCCTTACTCCAGCTCCCCACATTCCTTTGGGAGCTTCCAAAGGGGGCACGGAGAATCTTCCCTCTCCAGGAAAACAGGAAATTGCCAAATTGAAAGTGAAGGGTTATCAAATCCAAGGATTCAGTCATAACTGGACTTGGGTCAATGGGAATCCCTTGTCACTTATTGGATTATACGATGGATGGCCACATGAGCCTGCAGCATAAACGAATGCATGAATTGGAATGAAAAATACTGTCTTATGTAAGGCATAAATCTGTATGTAAAGACTGGCACAGCAGTCAAAAATACACAACCAAAACATTGGATTTATTCAGTTTGTATGTAAACAATGGAATCAAGAGCACAGAATTAACAGAGGCTGGGTAAACGGGAGGTCAAATGGCACCAGGTCAAGGAAAGATGCAGAGCTACTGGTGGGTGATGGGGAGGGAGAAACGCAGGAGCCCAGGAGGGTCCCCTGGAGACCTGGATGGGATCAACTCCCTCCCACTGCAGAAAGAGGCGGAGAGGTTAAGAGAAGCCACAGAGGCTCCGGGGAAGCCGAAGGCAGCGGTGCCCGTGGCATCACCCGACTCACCACCTCAGGATCTCGGAGGAGCCAGGAAGAGAGGGAGAAGGGCAACTCAGTCAACTGGCGCACCGTCATGAACGGACTGTGGAAGATTAGTTTTTAGTGTCAGAAAATGGTTAAATCTCAGAAAATTAAAAAGAAGACATGTGACGCTGCTGGGTAAAGAGAGTTGGAAGGGACCTTGGAGGTCTTCTAGTCAACCCCCTTCTTAGGCAGGAAATCCTACAACCCCTTCAGACAAATGGTTATCTAATCTCTTCTTTAAAACTTCCAGTGTTAGAGCCTTTACAACTTCTGGAGGCAACTTCTGTTCCACTGATTCATTGTTCTAACTGCCAGCAATTTTCTCCTCAGTTCTAGTTTGCTTCTCTCCTTGATTAGTTTCCACCCATTGCTTCTTGTCCTGCCCTCAGGTGCCTTGGAGAATAGCTTGACTCCCAAATCTTCTTTGTGGCAACCCCTGAGATATTGGAAGACTCCCATCATGTCTCCCCTGGTCCTTCTTTTCATCAAACTAGACACACCCAGATCCAGCAACCATTCTTTATATGTTTTATATGTTTCTATGTTTCTTCTACAACTTCTGGAGGCAAGCCCTTCTTCCACTGATTAATTGTTCTCACTGTCAGGAAATTTCTTAGTTCTAGGTTGCTTATCTCTCTCCTTGATTAGTTTCCATCCGTTGCTTCATTGTAAGATATGTAGTGGATTGTGAAAATGGGTGTGAAAAAGAACTTGAGGATTACAGAAAGAGACTGGCTACCAAGCCAATTCCATAAGGAAGTGATGTTTTTACACAAAACAGGGCTCTAGAAAAGAAAGGGGTATAGAAGATCAACACCCCAAAGAATGGAGGGAGAGCAAGAGACTTTCCTGGCCCCAAAGAGCTTACACCTGGCCCCTGTCGTCTGCTTACACCCCCCCCCCCAGAGTGGGCTCCCTGAAGGAATCCAACTGGTGATACACCTGAGGGACAGAGGCTTTTTTCAGCCTCATGGAGGAGGAGGAGGAGGAGGAGGAAGTGTCACAAATAGTGGACAGCAAAGAATAATCCTCCCCCTCCCCATTGCTAAAAGGAGGGGTGGACAGCTGGAAGCCTCAATTCATCTCCCTTGAAATGTCCATCCCTTTACGCTTAAATAACACTTAGCAGCTGTGGATAGCTGGAAGGAGAGGCTTCCTGTTACTATAACCAGAATTAAAAGTCCCCAAAAATAATGCATCTTACATCGATTGTACATCTTTATATACACGTATCCGCATAAACAGAAAAGAGAAGCCTTGAACCTTACAGTGTTAAGATTAGATGTGAATAGTAATTATGCTGGGATCAGAGAAATTGGAAATTTGAAAAATGTAGTTTTGGTAAGCATATAAGAATTTGCTGTAATTGTGGGGAACGTTGTCAACTTTGGGACGGGATGGCAAATTTCCAGAAGTTAATTCCTACCAGATGCATCCCGTGGTATTCCAGAGGATTCAGGCCCAAGGGCAGCCTATTTCTGCCAGAACATCGGAAACATAGAAAAAAAAAAAACATAGGCAACTGATGGCAACGAGCGGTCCATCAAGTATGTGCTTAAGGTTGGGTGACGGACATGTGTTTATCCCAAGCAGCCCGAAAGGTAGTTACTGATGCCTGACCACTGCCTCAAGTGGAAGTTGGCCCTAAGCGTCCACCACTCTTTCTGCGAAGTCTTACTTACTTTTGAACGTCCCTCCTGCCACTTTGAAGCAGCTTCCGGTTCTAAGGATTCCTCTGCAGAGCACGAAGGGCCCGGGGTCCCACCATCCCTCCCTCTCTCTCAGCTTTAAGTGACAATACCTCCCCTGCGTCCCGGCTCAAGGGTTGAGGCAAAAAACACCAACTTTGCCAAAAAGAACAATAAATGCACATTATTATGCTGTGGGCAGGTTTGTCCCATTCTCTCAGTCCATAACAATTAAAGTAAACTAAGCTTATAGAATTCAGTTTGAGTGTGAGGAAAATGCTTGCCTATCGCTATGAGCCACAGTGGCGCAGTGGTCAAAGTGCAGTACTGCAGGCTACTTCTGCTGACTGACGGCTGCCTGAAATTTGGCAGTTCAAATCTCACCAAGCTCAAGGTTCACTCAGCCTTCCGTCCTTCCGAGGTGGGTGAAATGAGGACCCAGACTGTGGGGGCGATATGCTGACTCTGCAAACCGCTTAGAGAGGGCTGTAAAAGCCCCGTGAAGAGGTATATAAGTCTTAAGTGCTATTGCTAACCATCAATGCCGACACACCTATCTAGAAACCAGGAACTGTTCAAAAGCTCATTTACACCATGCACCATGTAGGTAGGTTGGTAGGTTGACATTTCTCCCCAAATACACAGCGGTGAAAGAAAGGCACAAAGAATTGTTGTTTGATTCTCCTGGCCCAACAAAAGAAATTCAATGAAGACCAGCTACATTTCTCTCTGTGGGCATTTCAGAACCGTGCATGACTGACTACGAAGGGAGACCAACCCCTCTGGCTTCTCCACTGCTCTTCCGGTGGGAAATCTCCCTGCGCCCACCGATCCCGCCCAAGCGCAGGCTACGGGCTGTTCAAGGCGGTGGAGAATTGGAGGCAGGAGGCAGCACCCAAAGGCAGGATGAAGAGGCTAAATGAACGTCCCTCCAGGTCCTTGGGTGGGGCCCTGGGCTCTCCCCTCACACTGCCAACCAAGGGTGGGTGTCTTTGGAGGAGGGCCACAGGAAGGTCCTCTCTGCCCTTTGCCTCAGAAGGGGCAGCCACTGGCTTGCCATCTATTGGGAGGGGGGTGATTTCCTCTGGGCACTCAACATCTCCTGCCCACCCCTGACCAATGCAAGGACTCAATAGAAAAGCCCCCTCCCCCTTCCCCTGAGCACACAGCCCAGGTGCTCCCTGAGGCAGAGAGAGACCCAGAGCAAGCAGCGGTTTTTTTCTAGCAGAACTCAAGCCGCCCTTCTGAAAGGGGATCCAGCAGCCCCCTCCAGACAACCCACTTCTTCCAGGGGAGGGGGGGAGGGGTCCACCCCAAATCTTCCGATACATGGGGGGGGGGCATCTTTTGTTTCCACGACTGTTTGGGGAAACAGTAATGCCGGTGCAATTTGCAAACGAGGCAATTCTGGAATAGATTCTACACCTTTTGATCCGATTCAAAGGCTTCCCGTGTTAAAACATTTTAATCAATTGTTACTATTAACACTTATTTGCAAGTGTTGCAGCACAGCCAACGGAAACATTTCCAGAAGTTCAGAGGCAGGAAAAGCAAAGTAAATTCTCCTGCGAGAAGGGGGCTTCCCAAAGGGGGCAGGGCCCGTCCTACCCCAGCGCCTCCTTTGCCATCCCTAGAAGGTACCCAGGCGGAGCCCCGGACGGGTTTACACACCTGGGTGTCGGCAGTCTGGCTGCTGGGCAAGGTCTCCGAAGTCAGACCGGCGCTTGGCGGACTGTGGAAGTCCCAGGTGTCCCCGGGCTGGACGGGTTGAGTCGGCTTCGGCCGATCGGCACTTCGGGGGTTCTCAAGTAGAGTCACCTCGTAGAACTCCTGGATGTCTGGGGGTGAACGGAGGGCCGCTCAGAACAGGCCGCCCCTCCCCTGCCCCCACCCCAGCCGCTCCCGGCAACCCCGCTCCCGTCCCCAGCCACGGGGCAGCCCTTCCGCCGGCGGAGAGGCCGAAGGGAAAACGCCGCTCCCGGGAAGTTTCCCCCTCCGGCCGGGACGCCGGCCACGCCACCCACGGGGCGCCCGGGCGCGGGGCTCCGGCGGGGCAGCCGGGCAGGGACGGAGGCCGCCCGCGAGCGCCGCCTGGGGAGGGGGGCTGCTGGGGGCCGCCTACCGAGCAGGGCCTGGAAGAGGCTGCTCCGGAAGATGCCGATCACCCGCTCCACCGAGCTGCGCAGCTGCCGGTCCTCCCGAGGGCTCAGCTTGGCGCGGTAGTCCTCCAGGAGCCGCAGGGCGCGCTGCGTGTCTGCCGACGGGGGAGACGGAAAGCAGGGAGCCGTCAGAGCCCAGCCGGAGCCCCCCCACCCTTCCACCGCCACCCGCCCTCTGCACGCGCCCAGAGGCACGGCGGGCACCCTCCGCCCCGGCCTCCCCCCCCCGCTGGCCCACCTTGCCTCTTGACGGGCATGGCGAGCTCCGGCCGCTCCGGCCCCGCTGCCTCCCCTCCTCCCCCGTCGGCGACCCTCCTGGCTCCCTCCGGGCGGGCGGGCGGGCGGCGCCGGGAGCCCAAAAGTTTTCAGGCAAGATGGCGGCACAGGCGGTCTCCTAGCCACGCCTCCCGCCCGCCCACCAATCCGCGCCCGTCGGCCCGCCCCCTACCTACCCGGCGGGGCGGGCCAGGTGAGCGCCAGAAAGTTTCGGCCAGAGCCCGCGCGCGGGAGCCGCCGATTGGCCTAGCCGCCGCCCACGGCCCCGCCTCCACACGCCCCCCCCTCCCCTGGCCGACCCTACCGCCGCCGGTCGCGGCCCCGAGCGGAGGGCGCCCGCCTGATCTGCCGGTCGGGACTCTGATTCTTCCCCCGCCTCGGGACAGGCCCGCAGGAGGGCCCTTCTGACCGGCAGGGGGGCGGCGCGGACCTTTCCCTGCCTCCCGTGCCCGTCTGGTCCCCGGCCCCGCTTGACCCGCTCCTGTTCTGCCAACCCCCCCCCCTCCAAAGCTCCTTGGCTGCCCCGGCTCCGCCCCGACACCCCCCTGCGGGGCCCTTGGCGAGTTTGGGGGGGGGCGCTGAGCAGAGCCTTCCTTTTGTTGCAGGCGCCTCGGGAGCCAAACCCGGGAGGGGCATCCTCCGTGCTAGGAGCGGGGAGGGGGCGCCGGGTGTCCTTCTCGGGAGCATCAACCCCGCCAGAGCGGAGCGCGTCAACTGGAGAGCGGGGGATAGGGCTGACACCCAGCCGATAGAGAGGAGCCGCAGGCAGAGCCCTGGCGGACTTTCCACGGTGCCTCAGCCGGCCTTTAGGCGACGGGGAGCCCGGCGTGTTCCAGCCCCAGTCGCTTCGCGTGTTGCCTCTGGGAGCTTTTCCAACCTCGTGGCGAAAGGCGCGCGCCTGTCATCCATGCAGCATCTGGTGGCTTTTCCCCCCTGATCAGTCAGTCAATCCAGGATGGGATGGTCTCTACCCAACGGCCGCCTTCCCTATTAAGACTAGGGCAGAGCTTTGATTCACATTAACGACCTATGCGATCATATTAAAAGCAGATGTGTCCTCTTTGCTGATGAGGTAAAATGATTCACTACCACTGACAATTTCACTATCCTACAAAATGACCTAAACCTTCATGTGTCTGAATGGTGGTGCAGTTGGCAACTCCAACTCTCGACTAATAAATGCAGTGTCCTACCCACTGGCAAAAAACAAAAAAAGAACACCAAATACAAGTTGGACTGAAACGACCTGGTAGACGACCTTCAATCTGTCAAGGACCTAGGAGGCCTCATCCCAAATGGCCTAAGCCCCAGAGCTCACTGTAGCAGCATTGGCAGAAAGGCATTAAGAGTTGTTAACCTAATTTTGTTGTGAAGCTTCTCCAGTAACCTTGTATTGCACACTAGGGCATACAAAACCTTTGCCAGACCAATTCTTGGATACAGCTCATCTGCCTGGAACCCACACTGTACATCGGACATTAGTACGATTGGGCGGGTCCAAAGGTGCTCCACAAGGAGAGTACTCCCCTCTTCTACTCACGACAGACCTCCCTATGCCACCAGACTAGAAATTTTGGGCTTGGATCATCTGGAACTGCGCAGCCTGCAGTTTGATCTAAGCACAGTACAGAAAATTGTCTGCTGCACCGTCTTACCTGTCAATGACTTCCTCAACTCCAATCTCAATAATACCTGGGCAAACAATCAATACAGACTCAAGGTAAATCTCTCCAAACTCAATTGCAGTAAGTATAAGTATAAATCTTTATTACGGTCAAAGGCCAGCAATTCACATTAGTTTTCACAATATGTTAAAAAGTATATTAAGATATAATTAAAAAGTATTGACGTTAAAAGTGGAAAATAACATACATGTTCTCAGATTGTTCGGGTCACTCCCTGGTTTACCTGGGTGCAACGCTGTTAAGTATAGGAGTAAATACAATGGCCCAAAGATTGTTAGAGATATGTCCAGATAGTTGGTACCAGATGACAACTATACCTGTAGCCAATTTTTTTCTTATGGACATTGCAGCCGCACAGAACTTTGCCACTGCATGCGTGGTAACCGGGTTAGTGTCCTGAAGGAGAAAGCCTAGATAAAAATGGTCTGCCCTCCCTGGCAATCTCTCTAATAAGGGGAGAATATGTGCAGCACTACCAGCACTGTATAGCTCCCAATATAACAGAACATGTGAATTATCTTCCACTTCTCCTTTACCACATATACAAAGCCGTTCTGCTATAGGTGTTCTCTTATACCTGCCCTGGAGGAGTGCTGAAGGAAGAATGTTAAATCTGGCTCTGAAGAAACCTATTCTTTATTTTGGGAAGATCAAGTCATTTAGATATCTTCCCACACACCCTGTTTGATTCTGTCCCTACTGTGGAGAGGCAACCTATTTAGTTCTTCTTGGAACTCCATGTCCTTCATTCTATTAATTACTACTTGCTTTGCTTGATCAAAGCCTAGGGACATTAAGAATAATGTAGATATTGGAAGACTGCTATCATGTCTCCCCTAGTCCTTTTTTTCATTAAACTAGACATTCCCAGTTCCTGCAACCATGTTCATGTTTTAGTCTCCACTCCCCTAATCATCTTTGTTGCTCTTCTCTGCACTCTTTCTAGAGTTTCCACATCTTTTCTACATCATGAGCCGAGGTGGTGCAGTGGTTAGGGTGCAGTACTGCAGGCCACTTCAGCTGACTGTTATCTGCAGTTCAGCGGTTCTAATCTCACCGGCTCAAGGTTGACTCAGCCTTCCATCCTTCCGAGGTGGGTGAAATTAGGACCCAGACTGTGGGGGTGATATGCTGACTCTGTAAACCGCTTAGAGAGGGCTGGAAGCCCTATGAAGCGGTATATAAGTCTAACTGCTATTGCTATTGCTATCATGGTGATCAAAACTGAATGCAATATTCCAAGTGTGGCCTTATCAAGGCCTTATAAAGTGGTATTAACCCATCACGTGATCTGGATTCTATCCTTCTGTTTATGTAGCCTAGAACTGTGTTGGCATTTTTGGCAGCTGCTGCGCACAGCTGGCTCATACTTAAATGGTTGTCCACTAGGACTCCAAGATCCCTATCACAGTTACTACTATTGAGCAAGGTACCACCTATACTGTACCTGTGCATTTCGTTTTTCTTGCCTAAATGTAGAACCTGACTCTTTTTTTCACCATTGAATTTCATTTTATTAGATAGTGCCCAATGTTCAAGTCTGTCAAGATCCTTCTGTATCTTGAGCCTTAAGTCTTCTGGAGTGTTGGCTATTCCTGACAACTTGGTGTCATCTGCAAATTTGATGAGTTCCCCATTTATCCCCTCATCCAGCTCATCGATGAAGATGTTGAAGAGTCCTGGGCCCAAAACAGAGCCTTGGGGTCTCCCATTGCATCCCTCCCTCCATGTAGATGCAGTTCCATTGAGGATGACACGTTGAGTGCGGTTGGTCAGCCAGTTACGAATCCATCTGGTGGTGATGCTGTCCAACCCACATTCTTCTACTTTATCTGGTAGTAGGTTATGGTCTACCTCATCAAATGCCTTACTGAAGTCCAAGCAAACTATATGGACGGCATTCCTCTGGTCCACCGATTTTGTCCCTTTGTCAAAGAATGCAATGAAGGAGAGAAATGCCGTGTTTCAACCCACAGCAGCAGAGGGAAGGGAGTTAAGAGGGCATTGCTCCCTGGTCTCTCCCAGTCCTCAGGCTGCCGGTGCTGGAGGCTGCAGGCTGATAGGGGGGTGGGTGGGTGGGAGGAAGCAGCTCCTCCTTGTCCCTGTCCCTCTGGCTCTCTAGGGAATGGAGGGCAGGGAGGCCCTCCTGGCCAGCACCCAGGGGGCTCTGGAGACAGCACCTCCCTGCCGTGATGGGCTTGCTGTCTTCTCACAAAGCCCAATTCATCTGGCAGTGTCTGCACGGCCTGGAGGCCCCAAGCTCTGCCATGTGGGGCCCGACGGCACCAGAAACAAGCAGCTTTTGTACTGGAGGTCCCTCCCCCACCCAACCCCCAGGCTGCGTGGAGATGCCTGTGTCCAGCCTTTGCCCTGTCACGGTGGCAGGTCCTTCGTAGAGCCGAGCTTGTCTCCTCAGCTGCAGCCAAGGAGCCCCCCAGAGTCCCCAGCAATCCAGCTCCTTCCATCCCCGAGGGCACACCGGGCCAAGGCAGCCGCAGCCCCAAGGCTCTGCAGCCCCTTTGCTGCCGGGTGGGTAAGCTCGGTGCAAGGCATCCGCTCCTCCTGGTGTGGTTTGCTCATGTTGGGAAGCCAGGCTGCCTTGCAAGGCAGGGGAGTCACCTGGATGGTGAAGCAGACAGACGCCCCCCTCTCTCCAAGGAGCCTGCACCCCCCTCCAGCCACACTCAACATCTTTCTCCCATTAAAGATCCGGAGGCCCCCGCCCTGAAACGAAGCTCCTCATCATGGCATCCAAGGGGGAAACGGGGAAGAAAATGCCCATTTGCACATTTGGTGGACAAGAGGTAGAAAAAGCCCAGTTTCCCTGCCTGCAACACCTCCAGGCAGGCGAGGCAGAGGGAAGGGAGGCTGTGGGCAGCAAGAGGAAGACCGGGGCTTTTGCGCGGCTCCACCAGATTCATTTCAGGAGCCCTTGCAGAGCAGAGGAAGAGTGCGAGCCATCCGAGGGGGCCCAAAGACTGCGCTCACGGCCCCACTTGCGCCCGCGGAAGCTTCCGGATGGGTTTCAAGGTTAGCCCCCCGTGCAGGGCGCATCGCAGTAGTCCCCAGGAGAGTGACGAGGGCTTGGATAACTGAGTGCAGGGAGTCATGATCCAGGAAAGGCTGCGACTGGTGCACAAACTTCATAATTTTATTAAAAGTTTCAGAAGGAAGATTAAAAACCAATAAAAACTAATAGAAAATGAGAAAAGAAAAACCAGAGAGAAAACGAAATGTGCAAGCAAGTGGGGAGAAAGTAAAAGGAAAGTAGACGATACAAAGAAATGGTTTTCAATCTTCTTTACTACATCTTAAATTTACCGTCTTAAACGCCTCTTGTCCTCTTAGCTCTGCCTAGAGCAAGAATCAGCAGTCAGAGGGATCCAAGTGTGGGTCAGGACCCCCAAGTCCACCCCCAATTTACAA
This sequence comes from Thamnophis sirtalis, assembly GCF_051295495.1. Lineage (NCBI taxonomy): Eukaryota > Metazoa > Chordata > Lepidosauria > Squamata > Natricidae > Thamnophis > Thamnophis sirtalis. Next base: position 87,715 of record NW_028261391.1, read on the forward strand.
TCCTGGAAACGTGCAAATCAGAAGTCGCATTCTGACAACCCGTTTTCTGGGGTTTCACAATCCATAAAGGGAAAACTAGGATTTGTGCAATCCAGAGATGAAGGAGAGATGAAGGCTAGTCAAGTCTTCTCAGCATGGCCACTGCGTGCAGCTGCCGGGTCTTTTCCTGCTTAGGCGTCATGTGTGAACTCAGCCAGTGCAATGTTGCCAGATACCGGCAAGCAGCTTGTAACACCAAAGAATGGAGGTGGGGGGAACCCAAGACTGGGGCCACCCACATGCAACCCAGAGATGGAGCATGGCTGGGAAGTGACCTTTCTCAAAGCACCTGCAGTCAGGTGTCTCCGCGTAGCTGGAGAGAGAGCAGCCATTCCTTGGGGGGCAACCCTGGACCACCACCCAGGCCTCATCCTTCAGCCACAGGGAGGGACCTGGGGGAGGGGGGAGAACAGCCATTCCTGCAGAGGTTGTGAGCCAAGAGGGGTCTGGCAGGGGGGGGGGAGGAGAGCAGGGGGGGGGGGACTCAGCTGGGCCTGCACTGAATTTCAGGAAGGGGCTCTTAAGTTATACCAAAGGGCTTGGGACTTGGCCTCTTCCATTTCCAGAAAGGGCCTGGGCAGCTGCAGAAGCAGGTGAGCATGGAAGGGAGGGGGAGGGAGGGAGGATTCCACGCCCTACAGGATCATTTATCCCCCCCCCCCCCTCCACAGGCCCTGGAGCAATGCAGTATGAAAATACAGTGTAACATATAAACGGGAGATGGGCCCAAAGGAATAAGACCTTTTCATCAGCTTCTGGGGCTGCAGGTTCTTTCTGGAGGGAGGGGGGGGAGTCTTCCACGGAGGGAGGGGCCCAGCCAAACAGCTAAGGAAAATCTCCTATGCCCTTTCTTGGGAGGTGCAGGCATGGGTGGGGGGGTTGCCCCCCGAAAGTGCTGCAGCGGGGAGAGGAAAGCCCGCCTCACATGTCTGAGGGTGGAAAGACCGCAGACCAAGCCCCCCAGCCCAGCCCAGTTCTAGGACAGAGACCGGCCCAAGATGGTGCCACTGGTCCTGGTGCCCGGCCGCCTTCCTGCTTAGCCTCCGAGGGAGGCCCCGGGGCAAGCAGGAGGAGCACCTCTCGCCCTCACCTCCACCTCCGGCACGGGGCACCTGGTCTCCTCTGGTCAAGGAAAAAGGCCAGTGATGCAGGCAGGCTGGTCACATGGTTTAATGTTCATGGAAAGAGGCGACATCCGATCTCAGCCCCTCCCACTTGCTGGTTGGGGGGGGGGATGCTCTCTTGTCCTCCTCCGCTGCCAGCCACAGGACTGTCCCCCCCCCCCCCCGAGGAACACCCCCCCCCCCCGGGTGACAGACGGGTGTGCCAAATCTCTGCCAGGTCTTCCCGATGCCCCCGGCCAGACGGTCCTGGAGGGGCAGCAGCCGTGGTCAGGGGTTGATGGGCAGAAGAGACCTTGGGGGTCCGGACTGGGGCAGGCACCGCGCTCAGCCTGACCTGCTGGAGGGGGGCATTTTTAAGTGCCAAGAGGAAAAAGACCTTCACGGTCAAATTGGAGTGATCCACGGAGGCTCCCGAGCTGCAGGTGGCTTGTGCTGCTGGGGCAGATGGGAGGCGGCCTCCCTCCTGCCCTGTGATTCCCCCGCCACCCATCAGCACCGGGGCCCTAGTGCAAAGAGCCTGGCCTAGGGGGCCCCTGACTAAAGCCAGGCTTCCCCCTCCTTACAGGGGGGGCTCTGCGCCTTGGCAGAACCCCCAGAGGGAGTGAGCCTGCGGCCAAAGCCCCGCCAGTAGGGAGAGGGGGCTTGGTGGCGCTTGGTCCATGGCGCCCCTTGGAAAGGAGTGTGCAAAGGCAGGAGTGGACAACTGGCCCCTGGCTGCTGTGGACCTTCCCCCCAGCCCCCCAGCCTGGCCACCGCAAAGGACTCTGGAGGCCAGCTGCCCGCCCCAGCAAGGACGAGCCCCAGGCTGCTCAGGCAGCCCTTCTCCAGGAGGGGACGAAGGAAGGGGGTGGCCCAGGTCCCCTACGGCCAATGCAAGCTTGGCAAAGAAGGGGATGCTTGAAATACCCGCCCCCCCCATCGGAGTCCCCCTGAGAGACGTGAGGCAGTCCTGCCCACCCGACACACCATGCAAGGGCTCACATTACGTCCAATCTTTAAATTAATCACAGGCCTAAAATACGGGGTTGAAAAACGAACTAACCGAGCGGCTGCCGGAGAACTGTACACCGTAACCTTTAGCGTGACCGTCCCTCGCCGGTTCGGCTCCAGCGGGACCCCCCCCCCCCGCCCTCAGTAGATGTAGAGGCGGTCGGAAATGGCCGCGGGCATGTGGGTCATGACCTGCATGCGCAGCCACCAGTAGTAGTCCATGGGGTGGTAGCGGGTGTAGGGCGTGGTGGAGGAGAGGGCGTGGCCGATGCTCTCGACCACCGGGAGGTGTCTGAGGAGCCGCTGCTGCAGTACGATTCCATCCTTGGCGATCTGCTCGTCAAAGTACTTGCGCCCATAGTCGCGGCGCACGATCTCCGGCAGCTCGTCCCACATCTTGTCCGCGATGGACTGGATGCGCTCGGGGCTGTAGAGGCTGGTGCCGGCGATGAAGTTGCCCGGCTCCACAATGCAGACCTTCACGTCGTGCGGACGCATCTCGTAGCGCAGGCAGTCGGAGAAGGCCTCCACCCCAAACTTGGTGATGCAGTAAGGGGAGCGGGCGGGGTTGGCCATCCGGCCCATCATGCTGCTGATGTTGACCACGCGGCTGCCGGGGCAAAGGCACCATGAAGGGAGCAGCTGCCCCCCAAGGGATCCGGGCCCCTTCGGATGCGGCCGCCCAGCCTGGCTCAGGGGACGCAGCCCTGCCGGGAGCCCAACCTCCCTCTGGCTGCGATGGGGCTCTGCGTCCCCGCGTCCCAGGCGGGGGGGGGGGGGGGGGGGAGACCGGACTCCACTTACCTTTAGCTCTCCGTATCAAGGGCAGGAAGGCCTTGGTGGTGCGGATGGTGCCCCAGAGATTCACTTCGGCCACCTCTTTGTAAGTGTCCATGCTGGTGAATTCCACCTCTCCAAAGGTAGAAAATGCCAGCGTTGTTGACCAGACCCCCAGAGCCCTGGACAGGAAGCAAAAAGAAGCGGTCATCTTAGCCTTGGGGTTCAGATTATGGGGCTCCTGCGAAGGATGACGAGGAGGAGGAGGAGGAGGCTGTCCGGGACTTGCCTGGCTCCGTCTGGCACCGGGCCCCCTAGGAGAGGCTGGTGCTGGAGCCCCGAGGGATGGGGTCCCATCAGGAACGATCCTGCCCCATTTTGTTAATTAGCTTCTCTATAAAGCCATTACCCATCAGCCAGCTTGTAGGGCACAGTGCCAGCCACAGCGGCGTCCTGCAACCATGGGAGAGAAGCAGGAAGGGCCCCTCAAATCCCTTCTTTCCTTCGTGGGGCCAAGGGACTGTCAGAGATCTACTGGGCCAAAGATCCAGCAAGAGATCTGAGGAAATATCAGGCTGCTGGCTCCTCCAAAGGGTCTGTGGCTCCAAACACAGCAGAAGGCGGAGACTAAGCAGGAAACGCAGCGGCTTCCATGCCGGCAGAGAAGGAAGGAAAAACTGCTCAGCAGGACGACACCTTCCGCCCCACCGCACCTATTACTCGCAAAGGGCTTCTGGTGTCACAAGGATGCTCCCGGGACAGACTCCTGCAAAGGAAATGGCCCAGGAGGGGAGCCCGAAAGTTATCCTTGCCTCGGAGGCCCCTGCAATTTGCATACCAAGCAAATAGACCGACAGGTGATGCTGTTAATAGGGCTCTGCACCACATCCGACAACGTCTTGAGTCTCCAGAGACCCACGCAAGGGTCCTCTTGGTAGACTTCACCTCAGGATTCAATACCATCGTTCCAGACGTTCTTCTACCTACACTAAGTCAGCTGGCGATCCCTGTTCACACGTGTAAATGGATCGTAACAGGCAGGAAGCGGCAGGTGAAGCTAAATCACATCAGATACCTGCACAATTAGCACAGGAGCCCCCCCAAGGCTGTGTGCTCTCTCCTCTTCTCTATACACCCATGGCTGCATCTCAAAAGATCCTTCTGCTAAAATACTGAAGTTTGCAGGTGATGCAACAGCGATTGGTTCTCATTCGAGAGAATGATGACCGGCACACAGATGGGAGGTTGAACAACGAGCCTTGTGGTGCAACCAGAACAATCTTGAACTAAATTCAATCAAAACCATAGAAACAGTGGTGGATTTTAGGAGAAACCCTCCCATAACTCCCACCTCCTCTTACAATCCTAGGCAACACAGCATCAACAGGAGAGGCCTTCAAGTTTCTAGGCTCTCTCACATCTCAAGACTTAAAATGGACACCCAACATCAAAAATGTCATCGAAAAAGCCCACAAGAATTTTCTTTCTGCGCCAACTCACGAAGCTCAAAGTGCCCAAGGAGCTGCTGATCCAGTTCCACAGAGGAATTACTGAGTCTCTCATGTGCACCTCTATAACTGTCCGGTTTGGCTCCGCAACCAAACAAGACAGGCACAGACTTCAACCGACATAATTACAACTGCAGAAAAAACAATTGCTACCAACCTGCCTCCCATCGAGGACCTGTATAATGCCCCAAAAAGAGGGCTGTGAAAATATCTACTGACCCCTCACATCCTGGACATCAATTGTTTCAGCTTCTGCCCTCAAAACGAGGCTTTAGGCACTGCACAGCAGAACAAACTGACACAAGGACAGTTGCCATCACTCTGCTAAACAAATAATCCCCACAACACTGTCAAGTTATCCACTAAGACTATATTACTATTATTCTTTTCTTCCTTCCTCGTACCTCTCCCTTTTCTACTTATGCCTATAACCACGTTGCTTCTATCTTTTAAAATTGATAAGTTTTATTTGTTTTCTAGTATAATTTGATTGCTTATTAGTAACCTGTGACTATATACTCCTTGGTGAATGTATTCTATTTTCATTTTCCTTTATGTCCACTGAGAGCATCTCAGCACCAAAGACAAATTCCTTGTGTATCCAACCACACTTGGCCAATGAAAGAATTCCATTCCATTCGGATGGTTTTTCTGGCCACCATCCCCACCAGCCCTGTCAGGGCAAGCGGCTGCACGAGGACAGGGAGCACAGCACACACGGTCACTAGTGCTGACCATTCCCCAGTGCAACTCTGAGCTACAGAGATGGCCTCCCGTCGTAACCCCAAAGACCCTCCTCCCAGAATCCTCCACTGCTCGTCCCGGGAGAACCGGGGAGGGGAGGGGGCAGGAGGGGAGAACTCAGGGGGATGTTGGCCAAAGCTGCCATAACAGTAAAACTTTCTGGGCTCCTGATCCAAAACATCTGGATCACGAGGGCTTGTCTGGGGTTCGAAGCCAGCCATATTTCCCATTTGCTGCACCCCTTCATTCAAAGAAAAGCCTCCCTTACGAGTTGTTTGTGGCTTCCTTTCCACACAAGGGTTGGGGAGTCAGGAGCAGCAGCTGCACCAGCCATGCTTCTTGCTCTGCCCTGCAGCGCATCGGGCTGCCCTTAAACAATCCTGTTGCAAAGACTATGACCGGGGTGGGGGGTGGGGAGTGTGTTTCAAAGGATGACCGATGGGTAAAAGGAGCAAAAGCCGGCCGAGACTTTCAGAAGCTGCTCAAGCACAGGGTTAGAGACCCCTCCCAAAATGCTCTCCTAAACCATAACCGAAACCTTTGACCAGACGGGGAAAAAAGCAACATTTTGGACTATGAAATAGGAGCCAAGAAAGCTCCAGGTGAGGATAAAGCATCAAAGCTTCCTGGATTATTTCTTGCCTTCTGTGGGGGGGGCTCTGCTGTCTCCTCCATACTAAGAAAATCATCCTGGAATCCAGAAGCCACAACAGAACGTTTGGTAACTCCCTGGTTACTTCTCCAGGCACCCCCTCCCTTCCTCCCTGCCTGCATTAGGAGCACGCTGGAAAGGGGGAGAGGAAGAGGAGGGGCAGCTGCGCTCAAGCTGGGACTCAGGGCAACCGCTGGCCTTCTGTGGAGACTGAGCCCGGCTGAGAGGGGAGGGAAATGGCTCCCTAAGCTTTCCCCTCCCTCCCTCCCTCCCGGGCTCCCCAGCCTTTCCCCTCCCTTCACCTCCGGTCTCCGGGTCCTTCAGGGTGCTGGTCACGTAGTCCACCGCACGGGCCACCTCCTCGCTGTCACAGACGTTGAGCTGGACCGTCCTCATTCGGTCACTCTTCATGTTGTCCAGGTCCTTGGAGCCCCCCCGGCCTTGTTTCCTGGCAAAAAGCGGCACAGGAGAGGCAGCGTGGACCTCTGCTCCCCCACAAGGGGAGACGGCCACAGCCACCAGCCCGCCCCGTGGAAGGGCGTCACGCAATCACATGAAGGGTCCGTCTCTCTGGGGGCTCTGGATCGCAAGGCCCCGTCAGCAGGTGCAGCATCTCCGCCCAAAGCTGCCCTGCTGATTCCCCAGCCATTTCTGCACCCGCTTTGGGCGAAGAAGGGCTTCCCCGGCGGTTCTCCATGTCCCAGGACTTCATGCGTGTCACGCCAGAGCAACTTCTGGGGAATTTGCCACTCTGGAGCCTCACACACCACGGTCTGCTTCTCCCCAAGGCCCATCAGATGAATCCAGGGCTGGGATTCAACCATAAAATTACGCTGCATGTAAACGGCAAGCTTGGAGAACCGAGCCCTGCCGAAACCTCCCAGCACAGCAGCCACGGGCAATGAGGACATTCTCTGCCATTCCTGAAGCTACAGCCTGGCAGAAGAGCCATGGCCAGCAGGGGGGGGGGGGGGGGCTGCAGGTCCTGGGGAGCCAAGGCCTTTGGCTGCTCCCTGCCGCCTCCAGAGCCTGCCCTCCAGGGGGGAGGGGCAGAAACGCTTGCCCTTCTCCTCCCCTCCGGCTGGGGAGAAACGCCCAGGGCTCCAGCCCAGGGCTCCAGGGAAGGGCTCAGTAGTCCTGGCTCAAGGCAGGAGGAGCGTGGGGGGGGGGGGTTGAGAGGGGGCCCACCTCCAGCCGAGGGGAGACTGCGCATTCTGGGGGGGGGGCTGCCACTGAGGACTTTGTGCAACCGAATTCCGTCTCCTGCACCCTGGCCGGAGGGCAAGCAGGCCCGGACCCCCTTTCCAGGACGCTCCTGGCCAGAGCAGGATGTGGGGGAACAGCAGCTCCCTGTGATTTGGCTGCCCAACTTCTCTCGCAAAAGCTCCATCCGCTTTTTTTGCAATCAGATCATCCGGAGGGTCTCAGTGTTTCTGCATCCTAAGTAAGAAGGCTGCACCTGTTGAACTTCTCTCTCTTGGCCCTTGGCCCATTTCCACAAGCTCTTGAGGTGGCTGTGAATGCCATTTTCCTTCCAGAGGCTATTAACCAGCCCACCCAACACCAGGCCCATCTGCACACACGAGGACCCTTCGCCCAACAGGAAGGACCAGGACACCCACGGCCCACCAGGACGGTCATTAGAAGGGCCCCAGCCCAGCTCAGGTAGGAGGGAACCCCGGCAGGGCTCTGCTTGGGGCCTTCCATTCTCTCTCGCCAGGAGGGGGACCGTCTCCAGCCCTCTGTAGGGGCCGGTCTGATGGTGGAACTGCTGCCCGGGGGCTCCTGCTGCTGCCCAGCCACCGTGGGCGGCATCCTCTGATCCTGGAGGCCTTTTCTACCTTCCCCTCGGAGAGAAAGATCCTTCCCAGGGCCTGGTCAACCGAAAGGAAGACCCCCCATACTCGCCCGACTGAGGTCTCTGGGGGGATGGGAGGAGCCTCCACTTGGGATCATCTGGAGGAAGGCAGAGCCCCCCCCCCCCGGTGATTCCCCTGGGACCCAACCGGCTCCCGGGCCTTCGGAGGGGCTCAGGAAGCAAAGCAGGCCGGGCGGTGCCTGAAGCGAGGCCGGGGGAGGGGAGCAGCAAGGCCAGAGAGGGAAGAGGGGAGCAGGAGAGCCCGTGGCCACTCAGCCCTGGGCTGCAATGCCACGATCCCAGCCAGCTGGGCCACCCAGCGTGTCCCAAAGCGTTCCGGGGGGGGGATGGGGGGGAGGGAGGAGACGGATGATATTGAACTGCACCCACCCACCCGGCCTTACCTTCAGCAGGCACCCAGCGTAGATGATGAAGCCTTTCCCGTGGAGGAATTTGGCCAAGGAGAAGCCAAAGCCCGAGTCGCAGCCCGTAATAAGCACCGGCCGCTGGCTGATCTAAAGGGGGCGCATAAGAGCCGGTGCTGAAGGCCCCGCCAAGGGCCCCAGCGCCCCCCCGCTTGCTGCTCACGAGGCTCAGCAGGGCGAAAGGCATCCCTGCAACTCCCCTCAGGGGGGCCCTTCTTATCCCGAGGCTTCGGCCTGATCACCGCCCTGGCTGGGCTCCCCGGCCCCTTCTCCCTAGCCATCGCACGGACACCGGCCGTGGGGGCGCTTGGCCAACAGGAGGACACCCCCATGGTTGGGGAGGCCCCAAGGCCCCAACATGGCCCTCAAGGCCCTTCCAGAAGCGGCCCTGGCCCTGGCCCTTGGCAGGGGGCCCAACACAGGGGCCCACCATAGGCACGTGGCCTTCCCAGTGGGGCTCCTCCACCCCCGTCTCTGCCCGCGGCTGGTGAACCCACCCCTCTCACCTCTTCCACCTCTGTTGCGTAGCAGCGCTGGCTCCTCCAGGCGGAGGCCGCGGCCTGGGCCTTGGGAAGCAATCTGCAAGGAGAGGGCCACGGCTGCCACCGGGGGAGGCTTTGCAAAGCTCAGAGCAGAAGAGCCAGGCTGGGCCCACCTGCTTTGGCCGAAAGGGATCGGCCCTCTGGGTCCCTCCTGACCCAGACTCTTCCAAGAATCTGTGAAGCCCACAGGGGCCCCACCTCCAGGACCCCCAGGTTCAAAAGTGGCAGCCCAGCCCCCACCCCAGGGGGGCAAGAGGTACCAGCCAGGCATATGCCAGGCTGCCAGGAGAGGCCGCAGCCCATCTGCAGGCGGCTTCCCTCCATGCGACTGAAACACATCTGACCCGCTACCCCACCATTCACCCTGCTGGCCACCCGCTTGCAGGTGCTGCTCGGCTCTGGGGAGCACGCAAGGACCCCTCGGCCAAAGCCCCTCGGCCCTGCTCACCCCCCCCCCACCCCTCACCCCGGCCTCAAGAATCCCAGTCAGAAGGGCTGTGCCTGACTTGTCGGCCATCCCTCAACTGCCCACCAAGAGGTAAACTGAGGCTGGACCCTCCCACTTCAGCCACGGAAGTCCCCGGAGATTCTCAGCCATGGAGGTTCTCCCAGGGGGGCTTTTCAAGAGGCAACTGGACTTTCTTGGGTTTTGCTTTGAAGGCGTTTCGCTTCTCACCCAAGAAGCTTCTTCAGCTCTGACTTGGACCCACCCACACACTGCAACCCACCCCAGGAGGGGCGAGGGAGGGTTCCACCTTTGCACCCATGGCCTTCTTCCTGTCTGGGGAATTCAGCCCCCCCTCCCCCGGCCACCCTGGAATCCTCAAGGGCCGATTCAGCTGACCCAGGGATGGAAGGCGGGGGGGGGGGGCTCAGGTGAGCACAGGCCCCTTTGGTGCTATCTGGAGGACTTTGGCAGGAGGAGATGCTTTCGGACTCTGCTCTGCAGAGGCCCCGTTGGAGGCCAAGGGGCACTTCAGAGGGTCACAAAGGGGCCGATCCTGCTCGCTTGGACCCCCCCCCCCACCCATCCCCACCCGGGCTGGCTGACTGCGGCTGCAGCAGTTTCCCCCTTATGCGCAGGTCCTTAATGACACCAGGTGCAGCAGTCAAGCCTTCGGGTGAATAGGCAGCATGCCACCTACAAGCCTTAGTAGGACCAGAACTTTGGTTGCCAAGCAAGACAGTTAAGTGAATCGTGCCCAATCTTACAACATCCCTGCCATGGTTGTTAAGCAGATACGGCAGTTATTAAGCAGACCATGCAGTCGTCACGCGAACCAGGCTTCCCCCACTGACTTTGCTTGTCAGAAGCCCCTGGGAATGGCGATCTCTTGACCCCCGGTTGGATGCCGCAACCATCATAACCGCATGCCGGCCCGGGTTTTGATCCCGGTTGCAACTGCAAGGACCAGTCAGTTTTTCTCAGGCCCGTTGAAACTTCAACGGTGAGCAAGGACTCTGAGGACACAGAACTGGGCCACCTACAGTCCGGCGCCCTGCACTCTGGTACTTACCGCAGGCCGGTGGCAGCGCCATCCTTGCAGTGCGGAGCTTTCAGGGTCAGCCGGGCAAGAGGCTGGGCGATGCGAGTGGTGGCCAGAGGATCGCCATGAAGGGTGTCTCTGCGGCTGCCTCCGGACTCTGCCAAAGAAGAGGGCGGCTGCTCTGCGTTACCTGCCCCCAGCCTTTATGGCCTTGCGGAGGGTGGGTTCAGCGGAGGCTCCCCCCTGCAGAGGTCGCTGCCCACACACCAGCCACGTTCACTCAAGCCACGCAGGTGCATTTGCCACACCTACTCTTACCTCGATTTGGCTCTCTGGCTGCCCTGGTGACCCCTTTGGCTCTCTGGCTGCCCTGGTGACCCCGGCAGGCCTCCCCGAGAGATGGTGGTGTCTGAATTCCGGAAAGAGGTCAGGTCAGGGAGCAGGCCGGCAGGAGTGTGTGTGTGTGTGTGTGTGTGTGTGTGTCCGTCCGTCCGTCCCCAGCCAATCGGGCATCAGGGCCTGGTCTGGCTTGGCAAATGCCTCCATGGTCATTTGAAGGAGGGTCACCAGCTGCTCACGAGGGGCTGGAGCCCATTGGCAGCCTGCTCTAAGCCTCAGGCCAGCCAGAGCCCCCTAGGGGGCTCTGCATCGGGGGGGGGGGGGGCAGAAGCAGCAGAGCCCCTCCTGCGGGGAACGCGGGGGGGGGGGGAATTCCCCTCCCTCCCTCGGGTGCGGTGGGAGGGAGCGGCTGGGACGGGAGACCATCCCGGGGATTTTCATGCCGGCCTTTTGGAGGCAGGAAGGAAAGAGCTGCGCGGAAGAAAGACCCGCGGCCCCTCCTGGGCGAGGGAACCTCGGAAGCCTCCCGGTACCTTTGCGGAAGAGTTCGGGAGGATGCCGGGCAAGAGGCCCTGACCCCCGCGGAGGGCAGGCAGGCAGGCGGGGTCGGGAGCCCGCAGTGCCGATTCGGCCCAGACGGAGAGTTGCGACCTGCCCATCGCCGCCCCGCAGCCCACCTGCCTCAAGGGACGCCCCCTCCTCCGGATCCTCCGCCGCCGCCTCCGCCGCCTCGCGCCGAGCCTGGCCGAGGGAGCGCCCCCTTCCCCCGCGGCCCCAGGCCTCCCGTCCGGCGGAGGAGGTCGACCGGGGACGGTTGGAGGGGGGGGGAGAGGGAGCCCGCTTACCGCGCTGACCGCCCCGCGTCCCCTCCGCGCCGGCCGAGGAAGTGACGTCACTGCCGTCCCGGCGTCGCCCCGCCCCGCCCCTCGCGCGCCATGTGGCTGCTTCCCCCCCGCCTCCCCCCGCCCCCCCCCTCCCCCGCTGGGGCTGCCCTTCTGCCGCCGCCCTGCCCGCCTGCCGGTGAGTAGCTGGAGCTCCCCCGGGAGACAGACGCGCCCCGGGCATGGCGAGCGAGGGAGCCCCGACGGAGGAGCCCCACGGCCGGGAGAGCAACGGAAAGGCTTCCCGAGCGACACGCGGCCTCGGAGGCGGCGGCGGTGCCCTGGCCGGCCGGGACCGCCGTCGGTCCCCGTCCCTGGCCTGCTGGAGGCTGACCCTTCCTTAATTGGGGGAGCGTAAAGCGTCGCCCCGGGCTCCGCTCCCCAGAATTGCTGCTGGAGGGGGGCAGGCAAGCCGCCCTCCTTCCTTCCACGAAGCTCCTCTGCCGCCCAGCCGTGCCATCTCAGCAAACCCCCCTCCCTCCCTCCCTCCCAGATTGTGTTGCATCATTGCACTTGGGGGGGCGGGGGGGGCTGCTGCAGGCCAAGATAAGGCAGCTTGCAAAGGGGAGAGGCTCCCTGTGCCCCCCTTGCCTCTTAATTAACCAGTGGGACGACTTGCCTCCAGAAGGGGTGGCTCTTCCGTCACTGGAGGTTTAGAAGAGACCCCACGGCCACATTGGCCTAGCCGGGCGTCCTGTCTGAGCAGGGGGTTGGACTAGAAGACCTCCAAGGTCCCTTCCAATCCTCTTCATCTGTTATTCTGAACTGGGATGGATTTCAGATAGGTTTCTGCCACCTGAGCAAATTGCAGGATTTAACATGATTAGCAGTGACCAAAGTCCTTCAATAGATCAAGTAATAAATGAACAGAAATCACAAGGCATTTTGTAAGAGTCCTGGTCTCTTCCTCCTCCCTGCTCAGGTGGGCCTCCCATCCTCACCCGAGTCCCCAACTGCACCCTGGAGGAAAAGCTGTTCCTTCCGAAGGCTTCCCACCTGTTAAAGGGAGGGTTCTGGTTCTTCTGTGGGTGGGGGGCATTTTGCAAGAGGGGCGCCTGCTGAGAAGGCTCCCCGTGGGCCTTGTCACCAGGGGAGGATGCCTGGCCTGCAGCCCTCCCCTCTCCCCCTCCAGGTGGGCAGCCAGCGGGTGGTTGAAGGCAGCCGAGTCTCCAAAGCCACATAAGAGTTTGGCAGTCGGGCACTCAGGACAACTTCTCGGTAGCATTGCTGTCATTCGGCAGTTATGGCTGCCGGGTTCTCACCACGCCCGGGGTCTCGTCCTCCCCATCCAGACTCCAATGGATTCCAGGACTGGGGCCAAAATCCCTGTGGTGGAGCCCAGTCTTGCCAAGGTCACGTCCTTCACTGCACAAGGAGCGCCTCTCCTGGGCAGGGCCTGCGTCAGCTGAGGCACCTTTCCATGCCAGGGTGGAGATGAGCAAGTGCCAGGCAGACACCCAGCTGTGCCCCTTCCTCCGCCAAGCTGGCCTGTTTGTTTGCCAAAGGCAGAGGAGGACGGGGAGTGATGGCTCTCCTCCCCAAGGTCCCTTCTGTGGGTCCTAAGAAGGACACACAGACAGACACACAGACAGCCTGGTGGATCTGGAGGACAGGCGCAAGGGGGGGGCCCTAGCCTCAGTGGGACTTTCCGTGCTGACTTACTCTTTCCCTCTCCTGCGTCTCTCGCTCTTGGCACACCCTCTGCCCCCTCTGCTTGACCTTGAGGGGCCGCGTGCAGAACCCGCTTTCCTGCCTCAAAGCCAGTTCAGGCTGGAGCACACACACACACACCCCACCTCCCCATGCCTGCTGGAAGAGGAAGGGGGCCAGGGTGGGAGTGTCAATGCAGGTGCCTTTCGGCAGTGCCCTCCCGTCAGCTCCATGCCCAGTCCCTGCCCCTTTATAAGAGGGGTGGTACTGTAACTCCAGATGATCCTGAAGGGAAGGGGTTATCTGGACCCCTTTCAGTCGGGCTTCAGGCCCAGATATGAGACCGAGACACGGCGCTGGTCTCATTCATGGATGATCTCTGGCGTGAGGGAGAGGGTGGCTGAGCGTCCATCTTTGCTCTTCTAGACCATTTCTGCCAGCATCGGCCAAGCTCTCCTTTTTCATCTTCCTTTCTTGGGATTTCCCTTCCTGGCCCTCAGCCGCTTCATTGCTGGGCAGTCTTGGGCCACTCTGACGCTCCTCCTCCTCGCCCTCCTGCAGACCAGGGGGAAAGCGGTGCTGATCCCAGGCTGTGGCAAGGGCTTCGAGCAACTTCATCGCAGCCACAGGGATCCTGACCCCCGAAGGCATCGAGGCCGAGCGCATGGGGCCAGTGAGGCTGTCCGGGCAGATGAAGGAGAGGCCAACTTCCAGGAGAAGCTCTCTCGGATGAAGGGCTTGGCGCACAGCGGCCTGCAGGGCATCTCCCTAGTCCTGGATGCCCTGACCGAGGCCCTCGCCACACGCCACCCCTACAGCCGCTACACCCCCACGGAGGCCTCCTGGTGGCTCCTTCTGCAGGCCGCCACCCACTTGCCCACCGCCCTGGCCGACCGGCTCTCTTTCGGCCCCAGGTCAAGTGTGGAATCCGTCCTGAATCCTGTCCAGGTGAATGAAAATCAATCATAGCAGCCAAGATAGCCAGGTGATTGGGGGGTTGGAGGGGGGATCCCAAATCCATTGAGACAATCCCTCTCAATCAACGGGACGGAAAGGGTCATAAGACAGAGCCACGCCCTGAGCTTCCAGAACTCTCCCTAAGACAAGATGCTTAGATGGGGGGGGTGGGGGACGGCACATTTTAGCAGAATAAGAGAGCTGGCAGGAACCTTGGAGGTCTTCTAGTCCAACCCCCTGCTCAGGCAGGAAACTTCTGGAAGATGTTGCAAACCCTAATTTGCCTGGTTCACCCTGGAACCCCAAACACCATCCGGCCTGGCTTGATGTTGGGAATCCACACAGCTGGAAACATCCTGAAGGGAAGCCGCGATGGGACCGGAGTTCCCTCAGACAACGTGCCTTGCGTATGTGGCCCAAACTCTATATATAATTTCAACTGGTTTTAATTAAATTTTTGGATTTGAAGTTTGCCCTTCCCCGCCTCCTTGCTGGAGCCTCAGTGCAGCACCTGTTTCTGCCCTGATGCCATTCGTGCCTTTTTAGATTCCCCTTCCGTCCAAGAGATGCGGTCAGAAATTCCCTCTTGCAGGTGGAGCAGTTCTTCTGTTTTATAAAAAGTTTTTTTTTTAATTTTTAATTTACAAACATAAACATTCCTTCTGTCCATCTGCAGCAAGTCCTTTGGTTACAAACATCTCTGCACAACGTTGTTCACCATTTTCCATTCACATTCATATAACATTGTTTCACTAAGCTTAATATTATAGTATATTAAACGTTTAAACATTCTAATGCTCTCCGTTACACAATACACACAGACGCACAATTATCAGCTGGAGCAGTGCTGTATTCCACACACTGAGCGCATCCCACAAGGTGCTGATGTGACACAATCTCTTGCTTCACACAGGACGAGCCACGAACGGCCAGGATTGGCACCACCTGAGCCAACCGTTCTGACCTGGCCAGGCCAGCTGGGCAAAGACGAGATCCAAGTAAGGGCCAAACTTGCCTTAGGATGAAACTCAGCTTCCCTTTTCCACCGGGGGGGGGGGGGCTCTCGGGGACCCCTTTTCAGGCAGGCAGCCACCCGGTGCAGGTGGCACCAGAGCCAGCAGGGCAACTGGGGAGCCCAGAAGCCCCTCTTGCGCCTCCCTGGGGGCTCAGCACCGGCAGGGGTGTCTCTGCTCTGTTGGCACGTGGAGGGCGGGGGGGGGGGAACCAGGCCTAGCTGGGGACTCCTTTGGCATGATATGACAAGCTGGGTTACTCAGGCAGCCCTTGTGGGGCTGTTGGGTGCTTGGGGAGTCAGTGGAGGATACCCAAGAGGGTGAAGCCTGCTGTGCGAATCCCGCCCCATGGCCCACTCTTGTTCCCTGTTTGGCATCGGCCTGAGGAAGGCAAGTGCAACTCTCCTCACAACCTTCATGCACAGACTGGGCCTCCCCTCGCCAGCTCAGGGGGCAGAGCAGGTCCCTCCCCCTCCATAGCGGCCACCCTGGGGCCTGCACCTCCCCAGGGTGACGACCCAGGCTGTGTTGTTGCTAGGAGACCCCGGCCAGCTGGTGGCCAAGGAAGGGCCATAAACCCCCAAGGCCAAAGTCTGCTTCCCTCCCGGGGAAGCGACAGCAATGCCCTCCCCCCCATCTTCCCTGGGGAGGGAGAGGGTCCCTGCTCGGTCCCTCAAAGCTTTGCAGGCGGAGGGGACCCAGGGCTGCCCCACTGACGCCGTCTCCAGAGGGGCCTGGAAAGGGCAAGCGGCCAAGGCTGGACTCCCACCACCCTCCCTGCAGTGTCCTTGGTGGAGGTTTTGGGCCTTCCCTGCTGCCACTGCCGCCGCCTCCTCCCCGTAGCTGGGGGGGGGGAGGAGCTGGCCAGAGACCCCTGCTGGCCTCCACTGGCCAGCATTTCACACCCAGCTCCTCCACGGTGGGGACATTTCAGAGAAGGGGGGGCGTCTCCCAGGCTGCCCCCACCCACCCATGCACACCCCGGTCTCGGTCTGTGCAGCTGCCACTTTAGGCACAGCCTGTTGCACCCCGGTTACAGCGCCCCTCCTCAGACCTTGATCTAGCCTGGCAGACCCTTTGATGCCATGTGCCCCTCCCTGCCCTGCTAGGGGAGGAGGGTCTTCTTTGCCACAGGCAGGGAGCGTGAAGGGCAGTGGGTGAATTTCCCTGGCTTTGTGGCCCTCCCTCCTCCCAAAAGTCATCACCCTCCTCAAGATGGGAGGGGAGAAGAAGATGAGTGATGATCGATGGCTGGTAGGTAAATCCGTCTGTCCATACGTCCAGCTCACTTTGGTTTGGTTCCTTTCTGCCTTAAAGGTGATGGTGTCCAGAGAGGGAGGGAAAGAGTGGGGGGGGGGAGAGAGAGAGACTGCTAGAGGCTCCCAGGAGGAGACTCAGGCTGGCTGGATCCCGGCCCATCAGGGTGGGCAGCAAATGAAACGGGGTTCAAGCTGACTTTGAATGCGAGGGATACAAGGAAAAGTGTGTTCCTCCTGTAACACACCAACAATGGTTCCAGTATAATAAGGCCTCGCTGGCTCTTCCTGACAGTGTAATCGGAGAAGTGGAGGGTGCCCACGTCTGCCAGGCCGAGAGGGTTGAAGCTGCTGAACTGAAGCTCCTGTTTGCCGAAAATGGAAGAAAGTACATGCAAGGTGTCATTGTACAGAATTAGATGCTATGTAGCCATAACCACATTCTTTCTAGAAAGCCAAGGTAATCCTTTGTCTCTGCACCTCTGCACCTGACCAGAACTGGATGGGTGAAACTGCCAGCATGGCAGTGGGAGATTGGACCGTGGGAAGGACTTGTGGGTGTATGTGGGGGGGAGGGGGCAAGTTCTTGAACTTTCAACTGGGTGGGGAAAACCGGGAAGCCTTCAGATTCGGGTTTCCCCAGATGAGCCAACGTGGCTCTCTTAATCAATTGGGACTCTGAGCAATACTTTGACTTGGAATCTGATTTAATTTTGGATGCTATTTGGAACCCTGACACAAGACAGGATATACCTATCACTTGGAAGGGGATGAGCCTGCCCTGCTGTGGGGTCTGGGACCCTCTTTCCTCTGGCTGAGGGTCAGGCCGGCCCCAGCCCGCCAACCTCTCTGTTCCACTGGGCTGCCCATGAAGCAGGTGCCTGGCAGGGCACTACGTGGCAGAGAGCAACCTTGGTCCCTGAGAGGCAGGAGAGCGTCCTTCTGCACCCTGCTTTTTCTGCACAGGTGGGAGGGCGGCTCCTGCGGCCTGGCCTGACCCCCACCACTCGGGGTGGCAGGTGAGTTTGGGGGCAAGGGAACCCGATTATTCCCCTTTGCTCACAGCTCTGCACCAGGCCTGACGCAAGCCTTCCCCGCAGCTGATGGGAAGGTGAGCCGGGCAGGGAGGAGGAAAGCTGTGCTGGGCGGGGGCAGGGCTGTCCTTGCTTAGAGGGGCCCCCACCCACAGAAGACCACCATGCCGAGAGAAGGCAAACTCGGCATAGTAGGCATAGGTTTTTCCCACCAGTTGCTCCCTGTCAAGGTTCTGACTAATGACGGATGAAGCTCTCAATAAAGTTATGCGTAAAGAGATCTGACCATCTCAATTGGGTCGGTTGGGTCCGTCCGTCGCAATCTTGACCCTCGCATCCTCCTGCCACCTCGGGGTCTGCGGTGCGAACGTGCGGGTACCTGAAATGCAGTAACGCCACTTTGTGAAAAAGGCAAATTCTGGGTTGAGGATCATCTGGAGGGAGCAGGAGGGTCAGATAGCCAAAGCCACAATTCAAACTGCAGGTCAGCTGCCTCTCTGGCCTCCCTCCCAGTGGGAGAGATTGAGAAGAGCCCCCGGGCAGAAAGAAAAGGGGAAGGGTCTCTGAAAGGCTCTAAGAGAGGCCAGAACTTCTGGGTGTTTCTGGGGAGCCTCGGTCTTCTCCACGGTGCCTTTTCACCGCCTGGCCTCCCGCTGGGAGCCCCCCTCCCCTCCTTTCTCCTTCGGGGCCCTCCGTAGGGACTTCCAGGCACAGGGGAGCCAGCAGGCATGTTTCTTCCTTTGAAAACGGCCTCGTCCGGCCAGGGAGGTTCCGGGCCTGGTTCTGGATGACGTCACAGAACTTCATCCCGCAGAACCCAGTCATGTCACACTGCGGAAGGCAGCCTGTTCCACAGGGCAGGTTGGAGCCAACGGTGGCTGCTCTTCCTCGTGAGTAAGTCCAGGCCGTGTTGCTATGATGACCTCAGAGAAGGGGCCTGGGGGCTGGTTCTGGGTGAAACACCCCCCTGAGGAGAAGGGAGGGGGAGCGTGGGTGTATTTCGGTTGTCCTGCAGAGTCCCCTTCCTGATCTGGGCTGCCTTGGAGAGGCTGCCGCCACTGCTGTGGGGAAGAGTGTGGGGTCAGATCACCCCAGCTGCCCCCTTCAGGCCTGCAGAAGGTGACCAGGGAAGGAGGGAGCAGCTCGAGGCGGCTCTGCAGAGAGACCCACCGGCCCGGGGCCTCTTCCTCCCTCCCGGCAGCCACCTGCCTGGGCTTCTCCAAGCCGAGCAGAGAGGATGATGCGGCTGACGCAGAGCAGGGCGGCCTTGGACAGGTGGAGGCAGCTGTGGAGCAAGTCGGTGGCCAAGTCCCCGATCAGGTACTAGGGCTCAGCCGCCACGGAGCAGCCCAACACCTGACCCCCAGGTGCATTTAGCAGGCCCGTTGGTCAGAAAGATGGGGCTCCTGACCCTCCAGAGGCTGACAAGGCTCTCCTCCTGCTGGGGCCTTGCCTGGCAGGGGCAGTAGCAGAAGGGGCGGAGGGGGGCCAGCCAAGAAGCCGTGTTGCCAGGAGGCAGCCCCCTCCCCTGGAGAGCTTCCGTGGGCCAGCCCTTGTGTGCAGAGGGTAGGGGGAGGGTGCGGCCCTGCCCTTCCCTCGGCCCTGCTGGCAAAGGAACAGGGGCGCTGCCAGGGAAGGCTGGCCAGGCTTGGCAGGACAGATTGTGGGAAGACAGTGGCCGGTGGAACAGCCCCCTGCATTGGCTTGGGAGGGGAGACGGAGTCCAGCCTGCAGAAGCAGCCATGGCTCAGTAGTTTCCGCCCTGTGAAATTTGTTCCAAGGCTGCACCCTGCAAAACACGCGGGAGCCCGGGTTCACGTAACACCTGGGCCTGGCTTTTGGGGGGCTCCCCATGAATGAAAGCAAGGCAGTTGAGCCAAAATGAATCTTCTCCAAGAGGTCCCCGGGGAGCAGTGGAGGAAGAAAGGGGTGTCCGGGATCCTGGCCAAAGGCAGGGAGAAGAGCCCCTCCTTGGGGCCTTTAGAGACCACAGGAGGGCCGGGGGCAGTTCGGATCCCTGGGGGAACCGCACTCCAGGCGCTGCTCCAGGGAAGGTGGGCTCCCAGGTCTCCATAGGTGGCCTTGTGCCAACCCTGCCAGGTGGAAATTCTACGTTCTGGGCCGTTCAAGGGGTTGGCAGTGGCCCCTTCCCACCTTCAGTGACTGACGACATCTCCTTTCGCAGGCTGCTGTCTCCTTCCTATTTGGTGACCGACCAGAAAATAAAGTATTCTAGAAACATCCAGGCGGTAGGAGAGACCAACCGACAAGATGGCTGCATCTCCTTTAGAAGTGGCTTTGCGCGTCTAGATTGGGATGGGGAAACCTCTCTGGCTCCTGGCCCAGGGGGCACCATAGCCTCCCCACCTGAAGAGGGACTGGGGCAACCAGCCTCAAGCTCTCTCCTGGGGGGGGGGGCATTTCAGGGCCCTGGCAGTGCCATAGCCGCCTGTGAAGACCCCGTCTGCACCTGCCAGATTCTTTCCCAGCATGCAAACTGCTGCCCGATGAGCCCAACCAAGGGGGGGGGGGGTTCAGGCAGCTCCCATGCGGCCAAATGCTCCAAGAGGGGGAGGGGGCTTGCTCTGCGCTCCCCACCAGCTCAGGGTCCTGAACTTCAGAGTGTGTGTGAGTGAACTCAGCCTTCCGCAGGCCAGGCTAAACAGGAGCATTTCCCCTTAGGAATCAACATCATTTGTGGAAAACCTCTTCAACGGACAGTTGGCGCCTAAAAACCTCCTTCCTTTCCCCACAGGTAGGTAGGTGGGCCCGGGCACAGAGGAGGGTTGCGGAGGGTGCTGCCAGGCAAGGTGGTTGCCCAGCCCCTGGGTGCCCGGGGTTGGCAGTGAACCTCCTGTCCTGGCAGCCTCTCCGTTGCCCTCAGCTCTCTCGCCGGAGCAGGCCCAGGTCTTGCAAGCCATAGTGGACCCCTGCGCCCGGTTCTTCCAGGTAAGGCCAGCGGAGGCCCCCCTCCTCCTGAGCGCCCCCTCCCCCCCGCAAGAGAAAGCCCTGGCAGGGGGGCTCCTCCTTTCTGTCTGAACACCCCGGCAGGAAGTCAACGACGCAGCTGCCAACGAAGAGCTGGGCAGCATCGAAGAGGAGACGGTGGCGGGCCTCAAGTCAATGGGCTGCTTTGGGCTACAGGTGCCGGAGGAGCTGGGGGGCATCGGGCTGACCAACACACAGGTGAGGCTCTTGGGAGACTCCTGGAGGGAAGCAGGGGGCCTCCTTGCCCGTCCTCCCCCAGACACGGGGGCCAGAGACAGCGCTGAGGGTTGGGGGCACCTACCCGCCTCCCACGCAGAAGCAGCAAAGGCAGAGGGAAGACCCCCTCCCCCCCCCGGCTCCTGGGCCAGCAGCCGAGGGCGGAGAGGCTGGGGAGGGCCCTCCCCCTTAGGGATGCGCCAGGCGGGGCGGGGGACAGAAGCCCCCCCCCCCCACAGGACTAAGAGAAAAAGTTCCTTGCAACCCCCGGGGTGTCCTGGTGGGGGGGGGGGTGTCCTGTGCGCCCTCTGAGCTCGGCTGTTTCCTTGCAGACGCTGAAGGAGGGAGGGGGCTGGGCTCTCTGTTTATAAACGGTACAGGTAGTCCTTGACTTATGACCACAATTCAGCCCAACCACTGCCAAGCAAGATAGCTAAGTAGGTTTTGGCCCATTTTACGACCGTTCTTGCCACAAGTGTTAAGTGAATCACTTCAGTTGTTAGTAAATGTTGCTAAGTGAATCTGGCTTCCCCGTTGACGTCACTTGTCAGAAGGTGGCAAAAGGGGATCACGTGACACGGCGGCCGTCATGAATGTCAGCCAAGTGTCCGGATCCTGAGACCACGGAAATGCCGCACCAGAGATAAGAGAGGAGAACGGGCCCAAGTCGGTTTTCTCCTTGTAACTCCAAATGGCCACGAAACAAATGGCAGCCTGAAGTCCTCGTTTTAGGACTGCTTGTTTGTGTGCCTGGAGTTCTTCCCTCTGTATCAACTCGGACAAACAAGCAGGCAGGAAACGGCCGAATCAAGGAACAAGCGAGGAGGAAACAGCTGCGTCCCCAGCAGGGCGGCCGTTGCTGTGTGTAGGCAGAGAGCAGAAGCCCCCCCCCCAGTCAGAGGCAGCCCAGCTCAGAGACCCCCAAGGTCACTGGGGGAGGGAGGGGGCGGGGGGGGCTGATGCGGCCCCCTGTAGCCTCCTGACAGCGTGTTTCTTCCTCCTCCTCCTCCTCCTCCTCCTCCTCCGTGGCAGTACGCTCGCATGGTGGAAGTGGTTGGGATGCATGATCTCGGTGTGGGCATCACCCTCGGTGCCCACCAGTCTATTGGCTTCAAGGGCATCCTCCTCTTTGGAAACAAGAGCCAAAAGGAAAAATACCTCCCCCGGCTGGCATCTGGTAGGCTGAGTGCCACTCCCCCCCCCCAACCAAAGCGGCTGAGCCAGGGGCACCCCAAGCGAAAGGACCAGGCGGAGGGGCAGCTATGCCTGGCATGAGCTGAGCCAGGGAGGGGCAGGAGTGGGCCCAGATCTCAACACACAATGCGCCTGTATGTGTGAATATCTGCTAGGTCTGGCCTCTTGCTCCCCCCCCCCCTAAAAAATCCATGGATGGAGGCAAAAATTAACCCCTCGGGACCCATTTATGAAGGCCAGAGAGCCGCAGGTATTAGGAGGGTGGGGAGGGGTCTTTGGAGGGTATAGGGAGGGACGGCCCTTGGCAAGGCTGCCTCCCCTCTCTTGTCCCAGGTGAAGCGTGCGCGGCCTTCTGCCTGACCGAACCATCGAGCGGCTCGGACGCAGCCTCCATCCAGACGGTGGCTGAGCTCAGCCCCTGCGGGGGCTTCTACACACTCAATGGGAGCAAGATCTGGATCAGGTGAGGAGCAGGAGTGGGGAGGGGCTGCCGAGCTGGGCAGGGGAGGGGGGGATCTATGCCATGGGTGGTTCCCAAGCTGGTCGCTGGGCTCCGTGGCTGGTGGCCGGCCGTTAGCCTGGGCCACCTCACTTCCCTTCCAGCAATGGGGGCACGGCCGAGGTTTTCACGGTGTTTGCCAAGACTCGCATCAAGAATGTCACCACGGGGGAGGAAACGGACAGGATCTCGGCCTTCATAGTGGAGAGAGCCTTTGGGGGGGTGAGCAGGTGAGTCGAGGGGGCCCTGGGAGAGGGAGGGGCTGCAGTGGCCCCAGTGGTCAGCCCTGGGCGAGTGGCCTTCCTTCCCCTCCCTCACCGTCCCCTTCGGTGTGGGAGGGGGCCGCTGCCGCTGCAAGCCCCTTATCTATCTGAGGGAGCGGGTGGGCTGCCCAGCAGAGCCAGCTCTGACGGGCAGCTGCAGCCTGCCTCGCTCCCTCTGTGCCCTGCAGCGGCCCTCCGGAGCAGAAGATGGGCATCCGTTGCTCCAACACGGCTGAGGTGCACTTTGAGGACGTGAAAGTGCCCGCGGAGAACCTGCTGGGAGGACTCGGCAGAGGCTTCCAGGTGGCCATGCACATCCTCAACAACGGCCGCTTCGGCATGGCTTCGGCACTGGCCGGCACCATGCGCGGAGTCCTCCTCAAGGCGGTATGTTGGCAAGGAATCTGCGATGCCTGCAGCGGGGGGAGGGGGGGCTGGGCCAAGAGGACCCCAGCCTCTCAAGGTTCCTCACTCTGGGTCTGCGCAGGTGGATCACGCGGCCGACCGGCAGCAGTTTGGAAAAGCCATCAGCCGCTTTGGGGTCATTCAGGAGAAGCTGGCACACATGGCCATGCTGCTCTACGTGACCGAAGTGAGTACGGCCGGCCAGGGCCTTCTTCGGTGTGTCCCCCCCTCCCCGGTCCCTCAAATGGTATAGCCTCACCTGCAAGATGGGCTTCAGGTGGCTGCCCTGGACGCTCCCCCCCCCACTTGAGGGGTGGCACAGCCTCGGATGGCAGGGCCCCGGAGTGAAGCTGCCCATCTGCCCCTTGCAGGCCATGGCCTACGTGCTGAGTGCCAACATGGACATGAAGGTGCCCGAGTACAAGCTGGAGGCAGCCATCAGCAAGATCTTTGCCTCCGTAAGTGGGTCTGGTGGGGGGCAGCCCTGCTTCCCAGGAGAGGATGAGCAGCCGCTGTGGAGACTTGCCCTGGTCCCCAGTGGGTGGAGGGAAGTGGGGCAAGGCGGCTGGCACCCTGCTGCCTAAGTGGGCCCCCGGCTGGCTCTGGCCAGATCTCCACGGCTGGTCAAGGGGCCTTCAGCGGCAGCCCCAGAGGCTCTTGGAGCCGCAGCTGGGGATCCTGCTTGGCCATGGGGGCAGTGGGGGCGGGCTGAGCCGGTCAGCCTTGCTATCTGTGTCCTCAGGAGGCGGCCTGGACTGTGACTGACGAAGGCATCCAGATCCTGGGGGGGATGGGGTACATGAAGGTAGGTGCCCACTGGGATGGGCGGGGGTCTCCCGGCTCAGGGCATGGGCTGGCTCCTCCCAGGCCGGGTCAGGGCCCAGCAGGACCCCCTGCAGGTGGCTGCTTTCCCTGGGCAGGAGGCCGGCGTGGAGAAAGTCATGCGCGACGTGAGGATCTTCCGCATTTTCGAGGGCACCAATGACATCCTCCGCTTGTTTGTGGCTCTGTCGGGCATGGAGGCAAGTCAGGCCCTCGTCTAAAGAGGCCAGCGTGGTCCTCTCGGGCAGCCCTTCCAGGACAAGCCTGAAGCCCTGGGATCTCTCCCCAGACACCCCCCCCCCGTGAGAGGCTACTTCTGGGTGGCTCTGGGGGTGCGTGTGGCTGTAACGGAGAGAGCCCCCTTCAGAGTCAGCCTCCCCACGGCTGAGCGTGCAAAAGCCTTTCCGCTCCTTTGCAGTTTCCACAGCCAACCGCTTCCCACCCCCCCATCAGAGGCCTCCCCCTTACAGCCCTGGCAAAGCGCCCCCCCCCCTGCCCATGGTTGCCTGGGTACCCAGGAAGGCTCTGGTCCCTGCCCGCTTGCTGGGCTGCAGTATCCCCCTCCCTGGAGCACAGCCATCCGGCCCCAGCGCCCTGGGTGGGTGAGGGGAGATTGGGGGCAAAACCTGCTCTCTGTTCTCAGTATGCTGGGCAGACGCTGAGCGCCCTGCGCAAGGACCTTTCCAACCCCCTGCTGCACATGGGATCCATCTACAAGGAGGTGGCGATGCGAGCGAAACGGTGAGACTCCCCCTGGGGGACGTGGGGGTCTCCGGAGGCCCCCCAGCAGCCGCACCAACGATGCCCCTGCCTCCGCCAGGGCTTCCAAGGCCTGCTGCTGATTCCCCGCCCCCAGGGCCACGCCCCTATTCAGCAGATGCCCCGCCCCCTTTCTCTCCTGCAGCAAAGTCGGGGTCCCCACTGGCCAGACGCTGCAGGGCCTCGTCCACCCACAGCTGGAAAACTCCGCTGCTCTGGTGAGAGTCCCGGGAGAGGCCCATCGGGGCGGGCAGCCACCTCTGGGCAGCCAAGAGCCTTCCCTGCTCCACGCTCCTCTGTCCGAAGAAACCTCCCATGCACGGGGCCCCATGGAGCCTCCACCCCAGCCCCGTTTCTCTCCTCCCCCTGGAAGGTCACCAGAGCTGTGGAGCTGTTTGGCGAGACCATCGAGGGCCTCCTCTTGAAGTACGGCCCAGCAGTGATGGGTACGGGCCCCGAGAGCAGCGGGTCTGCCAGGCATCCTGGGTGCCCATTGGGTGCCCACTCCTTTATGGCACCCAGAGGCCTCTACTGGATCTCAGGGCTGGCACCACGCGGAGACCTTGGCCAGCCTGATTCTCTCGGGTTGGGGGGGGGGGAGGAATTTGCTGCCCCAGCCAAGGCACAGAGACAGATGCTTCCACTGGGGAAATGGGGGGTGGTGGTCCCCGAGGGACCCACAGCAGCATCAGGAGGTGCTGCAGAGGAGGCTGGAGGGCGGTGCTGGGTGAGGGCTGCCCAGGGGCCTGACCCGCCCTTCCCGGATTCTCTCCAGACAAGCAGTTCCACCTGAGGCGCATTGCAGACGCCGCTATCGACACCTACGCCATGGCCGTGGCCTTATCCAGGTAGGAGGGAGGGGGTGGGGCGGGAAGCAGGTCCCTGCAGAGCCAGCCTCACCCGTCTCCTCCGCCCTTTCAGGGCCAGCCGTGCCCTCTCCCTGGGCCAGCCCACTGCCCAGCATGAGAAGCGCTTGTGCCAGACGTGGTGCCAGCAGGTAAGACGGACAGGTGCAGCTCCCGGGCTCTGCTCGCTTTGGGGCAACGCCGCTTGCCCGGTGGGTTCCTAGTTTTGGGGACCCCCTGCCAGAGCTTTCATCCTCTGCCTTCCGCCCCTTCTCTCTCCCAGCCTGCTGTCTCCTCCCAAGCTATGGGGCAGGAGGCGAGAGGGAGCATGACGGCCCCTGCTTCCTACCCCATCAGTGGGAATTGGGGGGGGGGTGTTAGGCTTCCGCAAAATGCCTGGCGGTGGCCACAGAATCCTCCAGGCGTCTGACCTCAGCTGGGGACCCTCTTAGAGCCCAACCAGACCAGTGCGGAAGACCCACCAGGGACCCTTGCCTAGGCCTCAAAGGAGCAGCCGCCTCACCTCGGATCACGACTTCTCTGACTGGCCTGGAGATGTTCCAGGGTATCCACCCCCTCCCGCTTGATCCAGCACCACTGAGCAGGGGGTCTTCAAAAGAAGGACCGGGGGGGACATGCTAGCAGTCCTCCAATATTTGAGGGGCTGCCCCAAAGAAGAGGGAGGCCAGCTGCTCTCCAAAGCAGTTCTCCGAGCCCCAAAGGTGCTTTTTCCAGGCAGCAACTGGACTTCCTGGTTTTTCTGAAGATGCTTCGCTTCTCATCCAAGAAGCTTTTTCAGCTCTTCAAACACCTTCCAAGGGAAAACAGGAAGTCCATTTGCCTCTTGAAAAAAGCACTTTTGGGACAGGCATCATAACCTGGATGACATAGAATCTCCTTGGGAAAAGCACCTGAAGGCAGGACAAGAAGGAATGGATGGAAACTAATCAAGAAGAGTATCAACCTAGGAGAAACCTCTGGGCCCTCAGAACAATTAATCAGTGGAACAACTTGCCTTCAGAAGTTGTGGGTGCTCCAATGCTGGAGGTTTTTAAATTGGGCACAAGGCCTCTTGCTTGAGTAGAGGGTTGGGCGAGGTCCTTTCCGACTGTGTTAGCCATGGGGATAAAAGCATGGCTTCCACCCTTTTGTGCCAGAAGGGCACCATGGTGAGAAGAGTGGCCAGGTCCTACAGAAACACTGTCTTCCCTTTGGAGTGTCTGTGTGTGGGGGGGTTCCTCGGGGGGCCTGATCCAGGCTTCTCTGTCTGCGTAGGCCTTCCTCCGGGTGCAGGCATCTCTGCAGGAAGCCAAATCCGCCAGCTGGGAGGAGGCCTTCACCAGCATGAAGCTGATCTCGGACGCCATGGTGCAGCACAGGAGCCTCGTGGCTACCCATCCCCTGGGCTTCTAGGGGTTTTGTTTAGCATGGAACCAAATAAAGGCTTATATTATCCTTCTACTAAAGCGGTCGCCTTCACGTGGTTTGCTGATGTCTCTGCCCTCTTGTCCAGATGTGAAAAGCGGACAGCTCTTCACATCTGGAGAACTGACTGACTGGCATTCAAGGTGCACGAAGCCGGTTCCCTCGCTTGACCCGCAAGGAAGCCCAACAAAGGAGGAGTTAAAAGTACAAGGGAGGAAGAGGCTAAAGGTTTTTTTTTAGTTTACTTTAGAATATGATTGATAGAGATTTGTACCCTGTATTTGCTCTGGGAAGTCGGGGGGGGGGGGAAGGTTGGGGGGGGAGATGGGGTGGGTTGGGGGAGGGGAGGTAAATATTTGTAAACGTTTTTTAAAATTTTCAAAAAAAAAGAAGAGCTATATTAGGATAAGTAGATTTTAACATTTACGCTCTATACGTTGCCACTTTAGCCATGAAAGTCAGTTGGGTGACGGCGACAGTCACCCTCACAGGGTGGTTGTTGTGGGGAAAGGAGGAAGGCTGTTATGCTCACCGACTCGAGTTCTTTGTAAAAATTATAAAACCGTGATAGAAATAAATACATTTTCTGTTAGGAGTGAGTTTTGCTTTGCCAGAGCTCTTCAGGTACGCTATGATCTCTTCCAGCCCTCTGATTCCAGGAATTAAGTGGGTGTACTGGAATCGGGGTTGAAGAGGCTGGTTCCTCCAGTTTAACAGCCCCCAGCAATTCCCCAAAACAAGAAGAGGCCGGACTACCAAGCTGAAAGAGGCTTAACTGCCTGCAGGCTGAATTCAACCCAGTCCAGCCGGCTTAGTTGGGTTCAGTGAAAGTCACAGGTTTTGGCCTGTGGGAGTTTTCTTTTAAAAAATAAAAAAATTATTGAATGTTTTAATCTTTAAAAACAGAAAGAAAAACACCACAAAAACAAAACACAACATACATAACAATATGAAGTAATTATACAGCCTTCTGTATCAGCTTTCCTGTTTAGCTTTTATAACTCTCCATTCTGCATTGCCTCCCCATTGCTTTAACCTTGTCCTATAATATGACAACAATAGTGCTAACACTTATAATAATATTGATTACTTATATCACCATATATTTGCATTCTCTATTTTGTTTTGGCTTCTGTTTTCTAGCCATTTATAAATTTTATTCCATATTTTATAAAAATCCAATTCTTCTTTCTTTTAGTTCTATTGTCATTTTGTCCATCTCTGTACATTTGAGTACTTTGCTAATTATTATTTCATCTGTGGGTGTATTATTTCATCTGTGGGTGTATTGATTTTTCCCCCAGTTTTGTGCAAAAGTAATCCTGGCTGCAGTGAGTATGTGTATGATTATGTATTGAGATTGTTTACCCATTTTTTGGGTCTAGTAGTCCTAATAAGAAAGCTTCTGGTTTCAGTTCGATTTTTTGCTGTGTAATTTCTTCCAACCATTTCCGAATTTTGCACCAGTATTTCCTTGTGATGGGGCACGTCCACCACATATGGTAAAAAGTTCCAGACTTGTGGCTACATCTCCAACATTTGGGGGATAAATTTGGGTACATTTTGGCCAATCTCACTGGAGGCAAATGCCATCTATAAAATATTTTATACAGGTTTTTTTTGTAAGCTGCTTTGTAAATTTATAATTTCTTTCCCATAATTTATCCCATTTTTCTAATGCTATATTATGGCCAAAATTTCTTCCCCAGCTAATCATTTCTCCTTTACCGTCTCTTCCTTCATTTTATGTCTTAAAAGAAAATTATGCAATCTAGTAATCATTTTTCCTGCCGTTCCTAATAATATTTGATCTGCTTCCATTTGTTTCTCACGTATTCCGTATTGTTCTCGATCTTTTTTGAATCTTGTTTTAATTTGTAAATAGGGCCGCCATTCCATATTAATTCCTTGTATTTTCAGATCTTGTACTGATTTTAGTTCTCCTTTTTCATCTAAGAGTTCTGCATAACTTACCATTTTGCTGAGATCTATAGTATTTGGGTATGTCGTTGCCTCCATCCTTGATAGCCAGATTGGAATTTTCACACAGTGGAAATTTTTCCTGTTTTCCCCCAGGCCTTAAACATCCCTCTTACTGGGTGCCTCTGGAGGTAGGAATGAGGTTTATATTCTTTCCCTCCCAGAGGAAGCCATGCCAGCCTAGTTGGAGATCAGGGCCTTCTAGCATAAGAATCCTTTTTGTCTTTTAGTTGAATCCAGTCCTTGAGCCATGTCAGGGCTGCCGCCTGATAGTAAGAAAGCTCCCAGTCTTTGTAGGCCAAAGGCCACCCTTGTTTCTACGGTCTTGTAGAAGTTTGTATTTAATACGCGGCTTTTTCGCCTGTGGGGCTTTTCCTCCCGCGCAGGTCTCTCAAGCGTAGTGTGGCGCTTCCCTCGAGCCAGGGCCTTCGTCGAAGGAGGCCTTGCGAAGTAGCCAAGGGCTCCCACAGAGCCCTTCTGCCTGGGTAGTTCTGCGCTCAGTCTCCGCGTTAGGATGGAGGGGAGGGGAGCCGCGTTCCTGGGCTACATGGAAGCCCGGGGGGATTATCCAGGCGGGCCGGGCATGAGCCCTGGGGTGGCGGTGCCCGCAGCTGGCGGCGACCGGGCCTCACGGGGCTCTTGGGCTGCGGGGTCGGGTCGAAGTGACCCTCAGCGGCCGAGTCTGC
Organism: Thamnophis sirtalis; assembly: GCF_051295495.1. NCBI lineage: Eukaryota > Metazoa > Chordata > Lepidosauria > Squamata > Natricidae > Thamnophis > Thamnophis sirtalis. Next base: position 117,073 of record NW_028261391.1, read on the forward strand.
GGTTGCCCCAGGCGAGCCGCGGCGGAGGCGGGACCGGGTCGCCAGGCAACGGCGCGGCAGCCGCCAAGCCCCGCCCCCACCCGAATCCGGAGGGCGGGGGCGCGTTCCGCAAGCGCGCGCCTCCCCCCGCCACGCCCTTGTGACGGCACAGGCCGGCGCCCGGGGTGCGCATGCGCAGATCGCGCGTACGGGCCGGGAAGCGGCGGCGATGGAGGCGAGGGGCTCGGCGGGCGGCGGGAGGCCCGTGAAGGGCATCCTCAAGAACCGCTCCGACAGCGGCTCAGGGAGCGCGGGGCGGGGCCTGGCCGACACCGAGGCTCTCTCGCAGACCTCGCCGCTGCCGCCCGCCGCGCCGCTCCTGCAAGCGCAGCCGAGCACCGAGAGCCCCGGCGAGGAACAAGGGTGAGGCCGCGGGAGGCGTCTCCCCCCCCCGCCTCTCTCTCTCTCTCCCTCCCTCCCTCCCTCCCTCTCTCTCTCGCGGGGGGGGGATCGGGGGAGGCGGGGGCGCTGGCTCTCCTCGCTCACGGCCCCTCCCCCCCAAAACAAAATCCCCCGCCAGGAAGAAGACGCAGAAGTGGGACGAGATGAACATCCTGGCCACCTACCACCCGCCCGGCAAGGACTACGGGCTCATGAAGATCGACGAGCCCAGCACCCCCTACCACAGGTGCGCGGGAGGGGGACGGGGACGGGGGGGCCGGCCGCGTGCGGGGGCGGGCGTGTCGCTCGGGGGGGGGGGCGGTTGCCGCCCCATCGAGCCCCTGACGAGCTTCTCTTCTCCCCGCAGCCTGAAGGAGGACGACGCCGGCAGCGACGCCGAGGACAGCTCGGGGCCCACGGCGGACGTCCTGGCCGAAAAGTAGGTGACGCCTCGTCGTGGGGCCGCCCGGTGGGGAGCCGCCCGTGGCTTCCTGGCCTCGGCCGATGGGACGGGGACTCCCGGCGGGTGGGGGTGGGAGGCCGGGCCGCAGCCGCTCTCGGGACTCCCGAGGCCTCGCTCAGGGTCTCCGCCGGCAGTTCCCTCCTGGGGCCCGAAGGCGGCCCCTGCCTCTCCTTTATAAGGCTGGCGCCCGGGTCGCTTAAGGGCGGAGGGGCGCGGTCTCTACTCCCCTGTTTTGGCCCGTCGGGGCTGACGATGAAGGGCAAAGGGAAGCTCCGGTGTCTCCGCTGGTCTCTGGGGCGAGAGAGCCGCTTTCTTGCTGCTTCTGTAGGAACGGACGGGCCGTGGCCATTGACGGCAGGTGTGTTCGCTGCAAGAATGGGGTGAGGTCGGTCTCCATTGCTCTGGCCTTTCCCACCAAAAATTTGACAGCGATTTTTGTGAAAGATGGGAAGCAAGGCAGCCCTGTGGTGCATGTGGCTTCAACTGGCCCCACGCAGCCGGTCGGGGGTTGCTTTGGCCCCTTCTTGATCCAAAACTCTGATGAATATCTTCCACCCTGATCCTCCCCTGACCAGTATTTTATCCCTTCTTATTCAAAAGAAACATCTTTACTATATTTATCAACTTTATTGATGAAGGGAGGGAGATGGGCAATGTGGAATACAAATAAAATAAATTTACTAATCAAACTTACATGGCTGCCCCCCATCTTATTGAAGGCCTCGATGCTTGTGAGAAGGTTCTCAATGGCTTTGATTAACCCTCTTGCCCCTTGTTTCCAGAAATCCTCTTTTAGACATCTCCACTGACAGGAGTATCCTTTTTAAAAAGCCCTGTCCTTGTTCTCTGAGAACCTGTGTGGTGGGGTTGTCCCCAACCACCTTCATTTAGGCACACCTGTCTTTTTTAGTAGGGGGATTAAAAAAAAAAACCTCCTTGTTTGAGGTTGAGTTCCTTGCTCTGCGCTGCAGACTGCTCTCCTCTCTTCCTAGACGCAGTTCCTTTCAGAGCTCCGAAGACTCCCCCCCCCCCCCCGTGTCTGAATGCTCTCTTACCCAGCTGCACTCAGCCAGGCTACCATTGCCAGATCCATTCGTCTTCCTGGCGGTTCTAATGGTCTGCTTCTATTTCCGGCGCTCTTAAAAAAGAAGCCCTGGTAATAAGGAGACAGGCGGGGTTCCTACAGAATGAAGCGAATGCCCAGGGATGTGGTGGTGTGCATCTGGTGAACTCTTAATTATAAACAAACTCTGTGCTTGTGTGCAAGATCTCCTGTTTGCCTCCTCTTGCCAACAGGCATGGGTAGGCCTTAATAGCAGGCTGGATATGTGTGCCATTCTGGCCTGCTGGTGCATGTGAAATTTAATTTCTTTTTTATATATATGGAAAGTTTTTTATTTTTCATTTACAAACATAAACATTCCACCTGTCCATCTGCAGCGTGTCCTCTGGTTACAAACATCTCTGTGCAACATCATTCACCATTTTCCATCTCATTCACATTCATACAACATGACCAGCTGTCCTTTTTGACTGCCCTTGCATCCTGGTTTTTTGTATCTTGAAAGCTGTGCAACTCTTTGTTGAGCCTTTTTGAGTTCTGATTTTCTCTCTGATGACATTTGATGGCTGCATTTGCAGATTTGACAAGCGGCCCTTTGCTCCTTTACCTGGTCTTTAGAAAAACACAAGGCAGATTGAAAGGATGCTCAAGTTTGTTCTTAAGAACCATTCAGGGAATAGTAGGCTCTAAGCTACTTCTCAGCGATGGCCTATTCTCTTTGTTGCGCTTCTGTAATTTACCAGTCACTCTTATCGATGTAGTGGTTAAGGAATCAGGCTAAAAACCAGGAGACTCTGTGTTCTAATCCTGCTTAGGCACCAAGCCAGCGGGATGATCTTTGGCCAGTCATAGGAAGGAGGCAAACCACTTCTGGAATCCTGCTGGGACATGTCCAGGTCAACATGGCCTTGAAGGCATCAGAAGAAGAAGAAAAATGTCACTGGAAAGAGAGGGGTTTGGAAGAGCGGCTTCTGGGTTTATGCTGCCTGCTAGTTCTTGGTGCATTTTTTTCCAGATACTCCTGGATGGCTACCTAATTATTCCACAGGATTTCACAGAGTATGGCTTTGAAGCTGACTGGGTGGCAGTTTTTTGGTCCAACCAGAACATTCAACATGGGGACAATTTTTTTCCTGGCCTCTCACCTGTTGTCTGAGATATGACCATGTTGAACTCCTCCTTGGTTAGATGTCTCTTCTTCCATCTGTCTTCTGAGTGTAACCCCCTGGGCTTCACTGGGTGGTCTCAACTTTCCCATTTGAAAATGTTTTGACTTCAGAATCTGAACATTTTTCTTTCTGAATTTTTACCTGAGCCTTTGGAAATCACCTTTCGTGCACTCCAAGAGCTCCAAGGGTTCATGACCCTTGCTTGTCTGTGTTGCTGGAAAATGAGCTAGTATTGCTATATCGAAGAAATAAGATTAGGAAGTGTGGGCATGTCCCGGTCGCAAAGCCTGGTCATCTTGTGGGACCACCTCAATAGCTGCACCCGCCCTGTGGGGCATCTGCCTGCCTGAGGTTTTGTGGTTCTGATTCCTGGAGTTTTCATTAAACTGGGAACAGACTTGGGCTCTGCCTGGAGTGGTGTACACCAGTTTACCCCTTGGAAATCGCTTCTGTTTGTTGTAATTTATATATAAAAAGAACTCTCATTTTTTAAAACCATAGAGATGAAAATTTCCAGAAAGGTTGACTCCCCTAATATTCTTCTGGGGAAATGGGATAATGGATATTTATTTATTAAATTTGCGTAGTGCCATTCATTTTTCTAAATGAAACCTCTTGGCAGACTTTTAATTCCAGGGAATTTAGCAGTCAAAATGTTCATAATTATGCTATTTAAACATGCATTTTTAAAGAAATCATGTACGAGATAACAGGAATAATTATGAAGAAATTGTATGCAAATACGTTCGGGGTCTCCAGGTAGGAATATTGTTAGCAACAGGTTTTATTTAAAGAGCCGAGGTGGCGCAGTGGTTAGAGTGCAGTACTGCAGGCCACTTCAGCTGACTGCTAACTGCAGTTTGGCGGTTCAAATCTCACCGGCTCAAAGGTTGACTCAGCCTTCCATCCTTCCGAGGTGGGTGAAATGAGGAGCCAGATTGTTGTTGGGGGCGATATATGCTGACTCTGTAAACCGCTTAGAGAGGGCTGGAAGCCCTAGGAAGCGGTATATAAGTCTAACTGCTATTGCTATTGCTGCTATTCCTCCATAAGGTCTGTAGCAAGTGGGTGTCCATCCCATGGAAGCTATAAATCTCTTCAGTGACTTTAGTTCTAAACTAAAATCTAAACTGATCCAGGGAGGGGGGAAGAGAACCCGAGTACCCTGTGTTTTTTAATCTCCTCTTTGTGACATTTCAGGTTGGTTTTGGGGGGCTCTTTTCGGGCCATTTTTCAGGCCAAAAGCAGCCTGAAAAATGAGACCTGAAAAGGGACCAAAAACTGCCCAAAAAGCAGGCATGTGCAGCCCAGCCAGCTAGTTTTTCGGTTTCTGGCACGCATGCATGTGAGCGGTTGCAGGCGTGTTCCGGTTTGGGCACTGAGTGCCGAGAAGGTTCGCCATCGCTGTTCTAGCTTAATGAAGAGAAGACCTAGGGGAGACATGATAGCATCTCCGAAGAGGAGACAGGATGTCATTTTATAGCATGACCACACAAGAATGGGCAGACTGAAAGGATGCTCAAGGATGCTCCCTCTTTCCATCTCATGAAGGCAGCAGCAGCAGCAGCTTCTTAGTGCTACAGGATTGACAACCAATGAGCACTTTCTAATTCTGAACAAATTACATCCCATGTACAGTGCTGTTTGTGTGACCAACACTTCTTAATATTATTCACGCTAAACAAAAAAAAAAGTGCAAAAGGTTTTTTGTTTTTAATTCCTAAGTGGCTTCCTATTTTGACTCGTAAGACTGGAGTATGCCTGGGAACAGCGGGGAGGAACTGAAACATTTTTGGGTGGGTTCCCCCTCAACTCAGCTGCCAGAGGGGCTCCAGGACTCCTCCCTGGCCCTTAACCGTGGGTTCCTCTCCAGAGTTCTCCTGTTTGCTTTTAGCACGTTACATCTTGAACTAAATCCACGGTTGAACTTGTGGTGGGAAAATGACACTTGCTCATCTTTCATAGTTGCCTCATTGCCCGTATCTGCCAGGAGACCCCTGTTCCCATCATCCTCTGGGGAGGTCGGTTCCCTGCCCGTCTGTCCGTCCGTCCCCTGTTCCCTCACCAGGTCTTGGGCAGGCAGCCGGCCTCAGCTCAGCTCTCCAATTTTCTCTCCCCAGGTTGGCAGCTGCTGCGCAAGGGCAGGGCCCCAAAATCCTGGCAAGGCAGGATTACAGCAGTGACGAGGAGGAGGAGGATGACGAGGTAGACCTGACTCCGGAAGAATTGGGTAGGTGTGGCTTTGCGCTTTCATAGCACTAGACCAGACCTGGGCATTTTATGACCCTGGGCCACATTCAGCCGTAGGTGGTAACGGTGGGGGAGGAGGGTGGGGGGGGACAACAGGGGGCAGAGTGTTGTTGCGGTGTTGGCGGCGCCCAACAACAGCCCCAGTGTCTCAGGGGGCCCCTTGGGGAAATTAATTGCCCTTCCCTGCACTAGACTAATGCTGAGATGCCGTGGGCAAGAAAGAGCTCCCCTAGGAAGAAGGATGGGCTGGAGCGCATGGTGTTCTTAGTGCAGTCCCTGCGTAGCCAGAGAAATGGTCAGTTGGACTTGACAGTTCTTAAGAATATGGCAGGCCCTCCTTCTGGCCTTGACCTGCCTTCTCCTGCGGTGGGTGTGCCTGGACCCTGCTCTCGTGTCCCCGCCTTGGTCGCTGCAGGGGAGCGAGTGAGAGCGCAGGTAGAGATTCTCTGGCGTTCCCTTTGTTTCTCACACACACACACACACACACACACAAACAAACAACAACCCGGCTCTGTGATTCTCGCATCTTCAAAGCAACACGGATAGTTCAGTGGCTTCTCTCCTCCGTCTTCTTTCCAGGCCCGAGGTATTTCTTCTTCTTCTTCTTCTTCTTCTGGTGGGTCTACATCAGTGTTGCAAAGACAACGGGGTCTCCTTGGCCTCTGCATGAGTCAGCAAGGGCTGATGGAAACAAATTTCAAGTTTTGGGTTTGAGGAAGGGCTCTTCCGCTCCCTCTCCCCCCACACCCATCGTAGCTTTTCGGTGGGGGGGGGGAGAAAAGGCAGGCGTCCAAAAGCAGGCAGCCCTTGTTGAATGTAACCTAGCTTGTTGTCATTTCTGCAACGTGGGGGTGACTTAGCAGAGATCCCCCCCACCCCCCCATCTGATTGCACTGGATTTCAGTTTCATGTATATGGAATGGAATGAAACTTGTGAAATTTGTGGCTGGCGCCATGTTATGTTGCGTATTCTGTTTCTCCTGGTATAGAGAAAAAGAGGCAGTTTGAAATGAAGAGGAAAATGCATTACAACGAAGCGCAGAACATCAAGCTGGCCAGGCAGCTGATCGCAAAGGAAATGCACGGTGAGGCTGCCAATGAGGAGGAAGATTGTGAGGAGGATGAGGAAGAAGACGAGGACAATGAGGATGACATGCAGGATGAGTGTAAAACAGACACAGAATCAGGTGAGCCCTTGGACTCAAAGGGAAAGTCCTTTTCCCTTGGATGGTTGGGCTGGTCACCCCTTCCTTCCTTCCTTCCTTCCTTCCTTCCTGCAGCCGCTGCTGCTGCCCTGGAGCCTCACGCCTGATTCTGTGCAGTGTGGAAAAGTTTCTCTGTTTGTGCCACATCAAGTGTTAGAAGCCTTGGTTGGATGTCTGCTTGCCGGCACGTCCCATCTCTTCCCAGCGGCCTCTGTCCCTTCCGGGGGAACCTCCTCCTTGAGCTGGAGAGGGAACAGTGGAGGTAGACAGCTCTTCTGGCTTTCCCCCTCCTGTCATCTCTCAGTTTGCAGGAAAGCTTCCGTTTGTGCCAGGAAGCGGACCGAGGTGGCGCGGACGAGCCGTTAGCCAGAGGCTGCTGGCGGGCTTGCCTTCTGAATGCGCCTTCTTCCCCTTTGTATTTGCATTCCAGATGCAGCCGCATGCCAGAAGCAGAGTGTCTCCTTCTGCATCAGCTTCCTTTGAGCCTGTTGGTGTCTCCCAGGGGGGCCCTCCCTTCCTCCCCAGGGGTCCCTTTTGGAGAGGGAAAGGGCTTTCTCCTCCAGGACGCTCTCTTGGCTGGGCTGTTCTTCCCCTGAATAAATTGACCGCTTCTCTTTGAAGTTCCAAGAATGGTGAATGTTGGAGGAATTCAAAAGGAAACCTGGGTGTCCAGAGTTGCCCACCTCTAGCTGCATAAATCTGCACCCACAGTCTTATCAGCTGAACTTCTCATTTGCTCTCAGCATCCTTGCAAATGTCGCTAGAAGCGTCCTTGAATCACAAAGGTGTAAGAATAGAAGAGCAGCCTCTCGGATAGCAGGCAGGGAACAAGTTGAGAGTGGGGCCGCCCACGTTTTTCAGTGCTTGGAAGGAAGCCGGGGGAAGATGAGCTTCTCTGGGCAGTGGGCAACCTGTGGGGAAGCCAAGATAGTGTTGGGGAGGCCTTCCCAGCGAGTTCTCGGGTGGCATTTGGCAGCAGCCGGGGTGCAAAACCCAGCCGCACTTTAGGGAGGACCTGAGACCAAAGGTGGAATCGGTCTGAGTAACCAACAAGGAAAGGTTGGGAACTTCCCCCTCCTCCCTGCTTCTCATTAGAAGTGGGACCCCCGCCTGCCTTCTCCAGACAGGGACAGGGAGACCCGGTTTTATTTATTTTATCTCTCGGTGGGCTTTTTCTGATCAATAACTCTTGATTTCCTCAGGTAACCCTGTGCGCTAAAGGCTACTAGGCTTTGTTACGAGTCTGCCAGAAATGGCTTCTTGGGTTTTCTAATACCTGGCTGTCGGCCCCAGTTATATCATATAATTCAGCTGCTCTAACAAGACAGAAAAATGTAGCTTAAAATCCAAAGTCCTGAACTTTTCATAACTCTTAGTGCTCTGCTGTCTCCTTCAAACATTCCCAGTCAGTCTTGGCCATACTGGTTTTGGACGAGATCTTTGGTTTGCACTTCACCTAAGAGTGGAGAAGGGACTAGAGGTTTTCTTTGGGGTCCCTGGGCCCCACTCATCAGGGCCCCTCCAAAAGTTGCCAAAGTATTTCAGTAAATTGATACGGACGGCTATCTTGAAATAGCAACTCTGGTTGAATCAAACTCACTGAAAGCAATAACAATAATAACCTCTACACGCTTAGCAGCAGCCAAGCACAATGGCCGTTACAAACCGCATCCATCTCGGGGGCCCCATCAGCCTCCCAGGAAAACCGCAGTGGATCGAGGGTTTCCAAAATGCTAGCAGAGAGGGATCGTGAAGGATAATAACCCACCCGTGAAGGGCTTTGCTCATGACGACAAGCATCACGAACGGCCTTCTTAAGCACCCAGGGAGTCAGTGCCGCTTGCGGAGTGGAGGTGTAACATGGGCAGACCAAGGCGCACCCACAACTGCCCACGTGGCTCTGGGCTGATCCAGCTAAAGCCTCCAGCTGCTGTTCAGGGGTGGCCTCGTGAAACGCAAAAGAAGCCCCCTCTGGAGATGGCCAAGGCAGCAGTGACCACCCACCCAGGAAAGAGAATTGGTGCATGAGGGATATGCCCCCTCCCCCTCCCAGCCGTGGCTGCCACCTGTTCCAGCCACAAGTCCAGGAGGGCATCTGGGTTGTGTTTTGTTCAGAGTAGCACCACCCCGTCCGGAATGAAAGATGGCAGACAGACAACTGAACCGAGGGGTGCCTAAACCAACAACCACAGGGACTGGGCTAAGGGTGAACAGAGAGGCCCCTGCAGCTTCCAGACAGAGGGAGGCCCTCAGCCACAGCTCAAAGCACCCACCAGCCCTGGTCACAGCAGTGGAGCTTGTGAGAATTGCAGCCAAACAAAATCCAGAGGCTTTTTAAAGGTTCTCCTCTATCCTTGCCCCCCCTCCCCCGGCAGGGAATATATATATATTAAAAATGGGAATAAATGTTTCTCCCTGCTTTCTGCCTCTCTAGCTGCAGGATTTCTCCAGGTTTCAGTCCCTGTCCGCCTGCAGCCTCTTCACAGTTGCTTGCCAGCTACTGATTAGTCCAAAATGTGGGGTCCCCCCTCTCTGCTCATTAACTCCTCCTGGTGTGAGGCGGGCAAGGGCCCTCGGCCTCTGCTGACTCTGAACGCTTCGAGAGAGAGAGAGAGAGAGAGAGAGAGAGAGAGAGAGAGAGAGCTAGCTCAGGGGTACAAGGGCCAGGGCACCTTCGGTAAGGCTTCTAACAGCCTTTTTCTCTTCTGGAAGCATTTATCTTCCTTTTCCTTGGGATAATTGCTGGTGACGGTAGCGGACAGGCCACACAGATAAATAGTCCACATGTAATTGGTTAGTAAACGGAATTTGCTGTCTGTACTTAGCATATATGCGGAGCATATATAGATGGATATCTTGAATTTTGGGATTAAAAAATGTTCAAGAAAAATACTGAAGCAGAGTCCTATCGCAGTCTTTCTCTGGGCCTGGGGGGGCCTGTGGGGGGGGGGAGCTCTTGCGTCTGAGCCACTCCCTGCTTTCCACAGTGGAGCGCTGAGGGCGATCCTGCCATGCTCTGCCTGCAGGATAGTAAAGCAGAGTCACACATCCACCTGGGCCGGGGGGGGGGTCAAGGGGGTGGGATTGGCAACAGCAGACGCTGGTGGTGGTGGTGGGTTGTACGTTTTCTGCTCTTTAGGACTGTCTAGAGGAGCAGTTGGAGGTAGATGCCAGGCAGTAGCAAATAATTTCATCCTGCATCCATGTCCAAAAGATTTCTACAGCAAGTATTAGGAATTCAAAAACTAGGAATGTTCCGTTACAGCGTAACGTGTGTTTTTTCCAAAGCCCTGCAGGCTTCCGTGCCGTGAGCCATGGGTCTCTTGGGTCTGCTCCAGAGATGACCAGTGTGCGTCCCGCCACTGGGGCGCCTTGTGTTGCCTGCAGTGACCACCCACTTCTGTCTTTTCCCCCACAGCACCTGCTCCTGGCGACCCGCTTGAGAACATTGAACACAGCCTTGAAGAAGTCTGCTCAGGACTGTAAGGGCTCCCGAAGTCTCCCTTTTGCATCCCTTGCCGCATCACCCTCCTCCTGCAGGTCTGTTTCCACAAGTTGGCACTTTGATATTTGACGAAAATGGTGGTGGTCTCAAGGTTCTCCGTTTGGCAGTGGAAATGTTGCCGATGTGGCTGGTTCCGGTGGCCACAGAAGATGGCTTCGTTGCTCATCTGCTGAAGAAAAGAGCGTGGGGCAGAACCAGTGAGCCAGGCCCATTGGTGCCACTCCTTTCTCTGGTTTTAACCTGCAAAACATCTGGACGCTTCGGTTTCTCTTTTATCATGCTGTAGTATTTGAGTTACACACAAATGGCTTGATGTTAATGCGCTTTTACTACAGCTAAGAAAAGCCCCCTGGCCAAAGGGATGAATGGAAGGGTGTTTTTACAGCCTTTTCCCCTTCCCCTCCTGCAGACTTCAGCGGGTTCCGAGAGGCGGGCACTTCTTGCCCCGCCTGCCTGCCTGCCGAAAGGGAGAGAGCAGCTAGATGGCTTCCCCAGCTGCAGTGTTCTAAAGTGGGAGACGATCGGCCTGCGGCTACCCTTTTCCCCATTGGAGTTGGGCAGGAGCCCAATGCTCCCGCATTGCCTGGGGGCTCCTCCCTCAGGGCCCTCTGCCTCTCAGGGTGCCTTCCCACACGGCCTCTAGAAAATAAAAGCAGGTTCAACACCCACCCCCTACCCACAATCCCCGTGTTGCCTGCTGGCTCTCCTCCTCTCTCTGGGGGAGCCTGCCAAACAGCCCATTTTCTGGGGATGGGATTCTCCAGCCGCCCCAGTTGATGATAGCACCTGGCAGGCAGAGAGAGATTCCCCCTCCCACCCAGGAGACTGGTGTGGCGGCACAGAGAGAGCGCCCAGCCACCTGCTTTTGTTTCTCAACTAGAAGAGGCTGCATCCCCACAGCCCTTTGTTGCCCCCGTGGTCTCCTTTTGGTAACCTCTCCGCCCTCCTCCCTATGCCTCGAATGAACCTGAATCAAACAGCTGTTTTGTAGTTTGGCCTTTGTGATTTTCTTAAGCCTTGGAAGAGGGAGGGGCCTCTGTTGGCCACCTAATGTTTGTAAAAAGATTTGGAATGTTCCGACAACCTGAAGTTGCCTAGAAAATGCCCAGGTTGTGCTACTGAATTTGCTCCTTCTGGATTCCATTTCACTGGCTTGTTTCCTCCATGTAACTGTTTTATTGAAGTAAAGAAACCACCAAGTGTATTTTGCAACAAGCACATCATGTGAATATCTCCTCCTTGGGGCACGCGGCCTGACCGATATGGTGGCAGAATCCCCATAGGGCCACCTGGCTCTGACGCTCGGCACCAATGAACCGTATTCCTGGAGCCCTGGCCGGATTCTGGTCTTGTGCCTTGGGAGCCCTGGGCCTGAACGGAGGCCACGGTGGTAAGACCTACCCTGCTGGTTTCCAGGCGCCCTCTTGATTTACCCCTGGCCCCTGTGGCTCTGGGGTGGCCGATCAGGGTGGAGGTCTCCTCCCCTCCCCACTAGCCCCAGCACTCCTGGCGGAAGCCGGTCCCTTTGTGAGGAGGAGGCCCCTGGATTCAGCTTCTTTATTCAACTCTGTCTTGACGTCTCTTCGTGGTTGACAATCAAAGGGTTCAGCTGAGAGACTGGAAAGCGAACGGGAAACGTGCAAGGGAAGCCAAGGGAACTCTTGGGACGCTGAAGGTGCCTGGCCAGAGAGAGCCTCCCTCCCGCCGGCCCTGAGCTTCTGGCTCTTGCCGCTGGGCGCCCTTTACAGAGCGCAGAGGGGAGCTGCAGCCTGGGCTGGGCGGCCTCTCCCGGCCGCGGGAGTGGGGAGATGACGCCGCGGCAGACCGAAGGGAGCCCTCGGGGCTGGTGCGCCCGGTTCGCAGCCGCGCATCCCGACTGCTTTGGCCGAAGGACGAGCCAACCAGGCGCGGCTGGCGGGGGGGGGGGGGGGGGGAGGGCGCCGACGGGAATTGAAGTCCAGCTGCTGGCCCCGCCTCCTCGCTGTTGACTCTCCTCGTGGATTGGCGGCGCTTTGGACAAAGCTCATTGGACAGTCATCCCTAAGCGGCCCAGGATTGGCGCGCAGGGGTGGGGGCTCGCGCGCGTTTGGATCCCGGCAACGCCCGTCACGGGTTGAGGGCTGCGTGCGGAAGCCCTCGGCTCAGCGGCTCGGATTGGCCCTCGGGAGCCGCCCGCCTTCTCCTTGGTGGGCGGGGCCGCCTCTGCCGCCCCGCGTCCAGTCCCGAGAAGCCGGAAGCGAAGACGCGGCCGTTCGGGATGCGGGTGACGGTCGACTTCGAGGAATGCCTGAAGGACTCGCCCCGCTTCCGGTAGGCGCCTCCCCTTCCCGGGCCGCGGCTGGCTTGGCGCCGCCGCCGCCGCTCACGCTTCCTCCGGAGAGGGGGAGCCCCGTCCAGTGCCGCGCCGAGGCTGCAGGAGGAGCTGGGGGAGGCCACTGGGGGGCTCCGGCGGGGCCTCCCGGGGCGAGGCAGGCGCTTCCTCCCGCTCCGGGGCGCGACTAGAGGACCCTCGGCGTCCCCCGGTTCCTCAGCTGCACGGCACGGGCCTCGGACGCCGATTGCCCCGCTTGCTTCCGTGGGAGACATCGCTGCTTCGGAGTCGCCCCGGCTGGGATCCAAAGCGAGCAAAGGGTCAGCCGCACCGACGTCCAGGCCGAGCGCCGGTCGCCTCGGCCCGCCCCCGCAATTGGGCCCCTCCTAAGGGGGGGAGGAGGCCCGAGACCCTCCCCCCCCCACCGCCGAAGCTTCTGCTTGGGGTGCCTTTTTCAGCCGGCCAAAGGGTCCCCTCGGGCCAGCAGGGCCTCTTTCTTCCCAGCCCCCGGTTTCAGCGTTTAACGGGAGGCCAGAACTCGGCGTGCGCTTCTTGTGAAGGGGGGGGGGGGCGTTGGTGGCATCCAAGCCACGGAGGGAGCGTGTCTGGCCATCTCCAGGACTGGCCTGGGCTCCCACAGTGGCTTCCATCTGCTTAGAAAGAAAGCTCCGACTCCCTTCTACAAGTCTCTTCGGTAGGTAATAATTGGGAATTTCAGGAAGACGACACCAATGGATCCCTTTGAAATCTCCTGTTTCCTCTTGCAGGGCTGCCCTAGAAGATGTGGAAGGAGACGTCACTGAGCTGGAGCTGAAGCTGGACAAGGTGAGCCCTCAGGGGCCCCTCCTGGAAGGTCTCCTCAGGATACTCTGGGACCGGGAGTGGGGGGGGGAGGAGATGGTCCCTTGCCCACTGGAGGCATCTGGAGGCTCTGCCCACCATGACTCTCTTTTTTTAATTCTGGGCCTTAAAGCCTCCGTATTCAAAGGAAAGTGCTGGGCTCAACCCCTCCTCCCTTTGGCAGACATCGGTTGCGTGTTTTCTTCTTTGAATCCTCTTTTGGAAAGAAAGAAAGATAGACGGGAACCCCTTTCTGGCAAGTTGTATGCTGGTAGTAGTACCAGTACTCTGCTTACGGTCAGAGGGCAGAACCTTCCATAGCTCACTTAGGATGTGGCACCCTCACATCCTATTCTTGACATATCCTCAAAGTTTGCCTTCTCGTTGCTGTTCAACCTGGAGCGCCATTTGTGGGGAGTATTTGCAAACAAAGATCTTTGTCCATAAAATTGGTGCCCGTCCAGTTAAATAACGGATAGAAGGTGCTTGGTTTATTGATGACCATAAATGTAGTTCCATTGGACCATCTCTTTGGTACTTACAGTAAAAGCAGCAGTTCACACAAACGTAACTGAACTCACGGGAGGCCCAGGCTTGAGTGGCAGCCCCTCCAAAGAATTCTCATTTCCAAATCTAACCCTTTCCTTGAATTCCTCCATATGTGGGGGACCCTCTCAGTTGGCACATTCTCAGCGGACAGATTACACATGGGCCGGGCAATGCCAAAGACGGCCAGGTTCCAATCCACGTAGGGCTTCCTAGGTGATTCATTCTACCTTCCATTGCACAAGTGGTGAGTGTGACAGGAATAAGTGTGATCTACGAACACACAGGAGGCCCTTTCAGTTGGGCCCGTTCAAGGGTGTCCTGGGGATCAGTGGCTATTAGCCTTGCAGCACAACTGCTTCTGAAAGCTGCCAGCTGGGAAGCTAGTGTGGGCCTCCTTGGGCAAGTACTGATAACCCTGCTGGACTAGGTGGGTCAAGGGGCTGATCCAGCAAGGCTCTGCCTATTCTCCCGCTCTTAAGCACGGCCTTCAAGGGCAGCCTTGTGTGGCGTGTGTTACGGTGCTCCAATCAAAGGGGGGCAGCGTAAATGACTGGAGGGAGGAGTTCCCTATTCCAGGAAGGTTGCCACAACCGGCTGCAGCCAGGCAAAGGCCTCCTGACCACAATTTCCACCCTGCTAGCCGTGCAGGATCCGCAAGTGGAAAGCCCGGCTTTCACCCGGGACACAGCCTCCCTGAGGACCAACACAGGAACCACCTCAGGATCGGTCAGCCTGTGGATTACTATCCACTCTGCTCCACTTGGTTTTAGCCCGAGCCTGTGAGCAGCTGCCCAAGACTTCTGCGCTTCCAGGGTGGTGCAGGGTGGAGACACTGAGTAACTGAGCTTCTGGTCTCCCGCATGTTGATGATGCCTCCCTCCGGCTTGTGAGATGTGCTCTCCAGCAGCCGCTCTGCCCCTTGGAGCCACTGCCCTCCTGTGTGTAGGAGAAAGAGGTGTGAGGACCCCAGGGGTGGAGGAGTTGCAGCCTTGGCCGAGGCTCTGGAGGGGAGCCCTGGGCCTGAACGGAGGCCACCGTAGTAAGCCCTGGCCTGCTGGCCTCCAGCCTTGTCCTTTCGTACTGAGCTCTCTCTTTTCTGTTCTAGTCTATGTCTCCCCCGTCCCCCCCAGGATTGGAGGCAAATGCAGACAGACAGACAGGCTTCCCCTATGGCCCATGGAAAGGCAGCCTCCAAGGGAGTTTCTCCCCACTGCTGCTTTCTGTGCAGCTGGCAAGTCTCGGAGAAGCCGTCCTTTCCCTCGGTGGTGGCCCGGCTTTTACGTCCCACCACCTTAACCTGACAAGAAGTAAGCCACCCGGCAGCGGTGCCAGTCGGGCTTCCAAAAGGTCCCCCCTTAAACTCTAGGAAGCCTAGAAGGGACTGGTGAGAGTTCTGCCCTGCTTTGGCGCCTGAAATACGCTGTCTGGAGAGAGGGGGGCGCATTCGGAAATGCCGGCCGCTTGTTCCTTCATTCTGGCCCCAGGAGTCGGTCCAGGGAAGCTTTGCTGTAAACCTGTCAAAGAGAACCAGGCCCAGGACAGAGCCTGAGACGCTGCGGGTGCCTCCTTCGCCGCAGATCCTTATAGACTGCCCTCGGGTGGGAGGCTGTTGGCTGGTGGCAAATCCATCCGGGGTGAAATCGCCCATCCCACTTTGCTCCGTTTCATCTGGGAGGCAGCCATGCCTGCCTCCCCTTGCTGGAGTCTCTCTCTAGGCTGCCCCTTCAGGTGCTGAGCTGCCCTGTACGGTTTCCAAGAGGATATCGGGTCCCGCACGCTCTGGAGGAGGAGCTCTAGAGCGCCAATTATGGCCAGATACCCTCCGTGTTTGTCTGGCGTCTACACAGAATGGCGGAAACTCTGGCAGGCCTTTCCTGCCCTGATTTATAGGGAGCTAATTGGGACATCCTCTCCTCCATTGGAAGGGCTTGGGGCCTGGGCCAAGTTGCTGCTTGTTGTCCCCCGACTGGCTCGGCCCCTGGCTTCTTCCTGTCTCCCCTCCCTGTCGTTCCTCCCCCGGCATGGAGGGTTTGTGGCCGAATTGCGGTCCTTCAGGAATAAGTGAATTGCGTTGTCCTACAATGAGACTCTGAACCGCTACCCAGAAGTCAATCAGCCCCCCCGGTCCCCTTCATTCAACTCGGGGGCTGTCCTGGACTCTGGGAGCTGCTGGTTGACTGGGGGCCTCTCCTGGGCCGCTTCTGCTGGGGGGAAGAGGGGGAGGGAGACTGTGGTGACCACGACAGGCAGGGTCACAGCCCCCAGCAGCTGCTGGAGCATCTTGTGGTTATCCAGTACAACAAACGTATGTAGTCAGTCTAAATATTAAAAAGGGTTGTAAACAATAAGCCTGCATTGTTTTTAAAAATAAATCCTCCAGATGTTGGACAGAGACATCATTGGACTTTAAAACCCACAAAAGGAGGAACAGGGATGGTGGGGCGTAAAGGGATCTTCCAGGACTGACAGAGAGAAATATGCCAAATCAGGCTTCCTTGAAAGGGGGGGGGGGGGCGCACACAGGAATCCCCAGATTGGCTGGCTGCCTCTGAAGGGGTGAGGGGCAAGGAGCATTCACTGGGTGCCCTCAGGCTGAGAGATGATGGGTCACAGCTGGACCGGATCTGAGACATTTGGGGGGGGGGAGTGAGCTTCTCTCTTTCTTTCTCTCTCCCTCCCTCCCTCCCTCCCTCCCTCCCTCCCTCCCTCTCTCTCTCTCTCTCTCTCTCTCTCTGCCTGCAGCTCTCTCGCAAATGAAGCTTAGTTGGGCCCCGGCTTCCCCTTTGTGGCAGATGGATGAGTCACTGTGGCCCCATAAGAAAGAAGTGGCAGAAAAGGAGAAGTTCTCCTTTGAAAACGGCATGGGAGCCCAGAATGAAGGAAAAGGCCAGGCTCAGCCCTTGCGGGGGGGGGGGAGCCCCCTGGGGTCTTCAGTCGTCTCTCTCTGAGTTGAGCTTGGCTTTCCAGGGTGGAGCCCAGGGATGCCCTGCTTGGGATTTTGCCAGCAGGAGAGCTGAGTGAGCCTCTTGACTTACTTGACTTAAGTCTTTAGCGTCGGTACGGCATCGCCAATCCCTTCGCTGTAGAGTCGCATGCATCCCGAATCAACGGGGTCCATGATTCTAGGCTGAGTACTACTTGAGCTTGCCGGGCCCAAGAGTCGACAGAGCCCCTTCTGTTGGAAACTGAGTGAGCCTCCCCAGAGGGAGAGCACAGGGGAAGGGCAAGAGCAGGGAGTGACCCAGGCCTCCTTGCTGGGGGAGGGCTGCCCTGCTCAGGCCTAGCGTCGCCCGGGGCCCTCGGGGCAGGGCCTGTGAGGGTCTCCTCTTTCCTTCCAGCTGGTGAAGCTCTGCATTGCCATGATTGACACTGGGAAGGCCTTCTGTCTGGCAAACAAGCAGTTCATCCACGGCCTCCGGGATCTGGCCCATTACTCCAGCAAGGATGACCTGGTGGAGGTAAGGGCCAGGCGCTGAGCCCGGGAGGGGGTACAGCTGAGCTCCCGGGTGGCCAGCTTAGGCCAGCCTCTCCTTGGCCCCTGGGACTCTCGGGCAAGGGGCTGCTGCTGCTGCTGCCTCCGTCCCTCAGTGTCGCTGGGGGCCGGGCGTCCTGGCTGCCGGTGCAGCTGGGGGGGTGGGGGCGTGGAGGGGGGGGGGCTCCTCGGGTTTTGAGAAGGAAACGCTGTCCCTGCTCGGCTGGGGGCTGCTTTTCATCCCTCCTATCCCCCCCTTCTAGGGCAGCTTGACAAAGTTCTCCGACAGCCTCCAGGAGATGATCAATTACCACACGGTAAGTTTTGGAAGCAGCTTCATGGAGGGAGGGCCTCTTCGTGGGCCTTGAAACCCAACTGACCAGTAAGTGGTTGCCTGTATAGCCGCCCCCAGATGCCCTCCGTGGGCCCTTCTGTGCCTTTTGTTAAGTGAGCTCCCATGAGCTCCCCTTCCCCTGATTGGCTGACGGCATCTTGAGCCTCTTCCACATCCCTGGTGGGTCCAGGGAGAGTCACGTTAGCTGAGCTGGCTGCCCTTCTCTCTCTCTCTCTCTCTGGCAAACGCCCCCACGGGGTGCTCTGCTTTCAGGAGTCTCCGCTGACCTTCGGGGTTTCAGGCTTGTGCTTGGGGGAGGAGTAACCTTGGGGCCTGAGGTGGCCCCCCCACCCCACCCCAGCCAGGAGGAGATGGCTCTAGAGGGGCCGATTTCAACATGTTGTATCCCGTATGTTGGACTCGGTTGATTATTGCCCTGCCGTCCGCTTAGAGTCCGCTCAAGTGAAAGTGGTGTAAAAGCCAAATAAATAAAGAGACGTTGCAACGCATGACAGCAACAACAATATTAGAGAAAGGTGAATTATAGTTCTGTGGTTGCGTAGGCTTTTATTTCATTGGACGGCTGCCCACACGGGGAGTCAAAGAAACTTCTGCCTAAGACGAGGGGATGAAAATTTGCTTTGTGGAAGACGCTTCGCTCGGCCTGAGCTTTTGAGCCGCACATTTTCCCCTTTCAGATCCTGTTTGACCAGACCCAAAGGTCCATCAAGGCACAACTCCAGATGTTCGTTAAAGAGTAAGTTACCTTCCATGGATCCCAAAGACTGATACGTGATGGGAGTCTGGCCCCCAAGGGGGAGGGTCCCTCGCCATGGGCCAGAAGAAGGCTGGAAGTGCAGATGGTACCCCCCCCCCCCCGGAAACAAACATTGTTCGGAACTGGGGGGGTGAGTGGGGGGGCAGTTGAGTTTGGCCTTACCTCCCTGAGATTCGGATGCAGGCAGCTGCTCAGCAGGTGTAGCCCTTCTGGCTTGGGGAGAAGCGGGCCTTCTTCCATCCCCAGGGACGGCAGGCTCCGCTTTGGCTGGGCTGAGGCCAGGGGAGATGGTGTGCCCAGAGGGGGGAGCGCAGGGCAGACACTCAAAAGTGCCGAGGATCCACAAATGCGTGTGGCGGCAAGGCCAGAAGCCGCCCGGCTCCTTTGGCCTTCGACGGGGACCCTTTTGTGCCGGCTTTGGCCTGGCCAGGAGTCTTCCAAGTCATCCTGGGGCTGGGGGTGGGGGTGGGGTTTCTGGGGTGGGAGGCAGTTTGCTCTCCCTCCCTCCCTCCCTCCCTCCCTGGGGAAACTCCTGTGCTCGTGCCGAGCTTCTTGGGGGGAAAGAAGTGGGTCCCCCTTGAATCCCACTCAGGGAGAGGCTCTGCGGTGGGAGGAGCTGGAGGGGGAAGAGCCGTTTCTCTCCTCCTTCCACGCACTAGAGACATCCGGAAGTTCAAAGACACCAAGAAGCAGTTTGAGAAAGTGAGCGAGGAGAAGGAGAACGCGCTGGCCAAAAACGCCCAGGCCCCCAGGAACAAGCAGCACGAGGTCGAGGAGGCCACCAACATCCTCACCGCCACCCGGAAATGCTTCCGGCACATCGCCCTGGACTACGTGCTGCAGGTGAGCCTGGCCGGGGCCCTCTTCCCCAGGGGCCGCTGGGGAGCCTGGGTGTCCAGGGGCTGGTAACAGAAGAAGGAAGGCCTGGCCCCTTCCCTTCCTCGCCTGCCTTCCTTCCTGCTGAGCTTCCCTGGGGGGCAAGAGAGAACTGTTCCCAGCCCCCCCACCCCCTCCCAGCAGTGGCTGCCTGACCTCCGCCATGGGGGGGGGGGCTTTGCGCTCCCTCCTTCCTTCACTCAGTGAAGCAGACGGGGTTTCTTCTCTCCCAGATCAACGTCCTCCAATCAAAGAGGAGATCGGAGATCCTAAAATCGGTAGGTGGCCATTCCTGCGCAGAGGAAAGCCCTGGCAGTCCTTGGCTTACGACCGCTCTCTTAGTGACAGGGATACTGCAGGCCTCCCCACTTATCACCCAGTTCTGGAGTTCTGACCGACACACACGCGCGCGCACGCACGCACACACACACACACACACACACACACCCCACATCCTGTGAGCACGTTCATGGTTTTCAGTGTCCCACAATCGCTTGACTGCAGTTTACGGTGGTTTTGCCTCCTTGATTTGTGTCATGACAGCGGTGGCCCACTTAATAACTGCCATAAAAAAGGGTCATAAAGTCGGGTGGGTCGCCTGATTTACGACCACGATGGACAGGAGGGCAGCCCGTAGGCACTCCCATGCGCTCAGAGTGGGGCTCAGTGAAGGCGGAGGCGGCCTTGGGCCCCACAGGGGCCCTCTGGGGCCAAGACTCTGCCCTCCTCGGCTAAGGAAATCCAGAGAGCTTAAGGTCAGGAATGATTTAAACTGTTCAAAGTTGGCCTGGCAAGAAGAAGCTAAGATCAAAGTAGAGATGTTATTAACCACTTTTTTTAAATTTATTTTTCTCTCAATATACTTTAGACCGTGTTTGTTAAAGATCTATACCCTGTACGGGCTCTGGGAAGTCGGGGGGGGGGGGAGGGAGGTGGGGTGTTGGGGGAGAGGGTGGGGGGGGAGGGATATATACTAGGTTAGATACGATGTGTTAGATCTCAATGTAATGTGGCTTCACAGGTACACTGTTTTTCTTTCATTTCTCTGTAAAAACAGGACAAGTTAAGTACATTGACATATAGTGGAAATACAGATGGGTAGAAAGGGACGGGGGAGAGGATGGGAGGGAGGGTGAGGAGGAAGGGAGGGAGTGGATCGGGAGAGAGGAGGGGTAGAGGGGGAGGGGAAGTAGGGTAGAGGGGGATGATGGAGGGAAGATAGAAAGTTGGAGGGGGGTGGAAGAAAGAGGTGTATGGAGAGTGGAAGAGGTATATTGGGTTTCTATTTTTGGGGGGTATTGTTGACAAGAGGAATTGCTGCGATTATTGTTTAATGTCGTATGGCTCCAGCTATGCATAGTATATATATATATGTGAGTGTATGAAAATGAAAAAATGGAAAATAAAAACCTTTTTCAAGCTAAAAAAAATAATGAAGACACATGTTTACTTATAGAAAATAGATGGAAACAATAAATTTGAATTATTATTTTTTTAAAAATAAAGACTGTGCCCTCCTCTCCCGCCCCCTGCAGATGCTGTCCTTCATGTGTGCCCACCTGGCCTTCTTCCACCAAGGCTACGACCTCTTCAGCGAACTGGGGCCCTTCATGAAGGACCTGGGCGCTCAGGTAACGAGCGGGGGAGGGGGCTGCTCCAGGGAAGGAGAGGCCGGGGGGGGAGGGGGCCTCCGAGGGGCCTTGGGGGAGACCCGCCCCGAGGGGGACGGAGAGCGGCTCCCGTTCCTTGCGCCCAAGGCAGCTGGAGGCCGAGAGGGGCCCCGTGGAGCATCCTTTGGTGGGCCTTGAACCCTCAGCTGCTGCTGGGGAGCAGCTTCACCCTCTCCCTCCTGCCCCACAGAGAAAGCCCAGCGTGGCGGCTGCTGCTGAGGCTGCGAATGAGTCATCCTTTCCCCCAGCCTGAAGCGATGCGCCAGTCCAGCCGCATGTGCTTGGCACTCCAGGGCTCCGTGGACTCCGCCCCCCCTTCCCCCCCCCCCCCCCCCCGAGAGAGGGAGACAGAGGCAGGGAGCGAGGCGGCTTGAGGCTGGGCCTCGCCTGCCCAGGTAGAAGACCCAGGGGAGGGCAGCTCCCCTCGGCCGCAGGCGCATGAAGTGGACCCCGTGTCTGAGGCTCCCCTCCTTGTCCTCCCCCCAGCTGGACCATCTGGCTCTGGACACGGCCAGGGAGAAGAAGGAGATGGAGCAGAAGCATTCCACCATTCAGCAGAAGGTACCTACAGAGGGAGGGCCAGCCGAGAGCGCCTGCCCCCCCCCCCCCGCACGCCTGGGCTCTTGCGGGTCAAGGGCCAGCCGCCCCCAGGGCCCCCCCTGCCTGTGGGAGACCCACGGAAGAGCAGCCTTGGCTGGGAAACAAACCCTGCCGCCCCCCCCTGCCTTTGGCAGCAACCACAGAGCAAAGCCTCCGTCTCGCCCGGCCCGAGGCGGCTCCCGCTGTGGCTGGTGGCGTTGGGGTGGCCGCTGGGTGGAGGAAAGGGGAACTTTGCTCCCTCCACTGCCTGCGCTGGCCAGGCAAAGCCAATCGCCCAGGTTACCTGCCCCAAGGCTGCCCCCCTGGCACTGGGCACCGTTGCCCTTTGGAGCCCGAATACCCCTTTAGAGATGCCAGGCAAATCTCACCTGTTCAAAAGGTGTTCAGAAGGGGGCGAGCCCAGGGGAAACAGCAGTGAGCCAGAGGCTCCCGGGCGCCTGGCCCTCTCCTTGGCCCGGAGGCTTCCCTGCCCTTTCTCGAAGCTGCTGCAGGGAGCCCCGCGAAAGACCTGGGGGGCCCCAGCATTTGTCCCACCTCCCTCCCTGCCACGTGGGGCTGACAGGAGGCCTCTCTCTGTGCCAGGACTTCTCCAGCGACGAGATGAAGCTGGAGTACAACGTTGATGCGGTGAGCGGCATTGTCATGGAGGGCTACCTCTTCAAGCGAGCCAGTAACGCTTTCAAGACCTGGAACAGGTGAGGCTGTTCCCCGAGGGAGCTGGGAGGACGGGCGCCCTCGTGGGGGGCCTCCTGACTCATTGAGCATGCGCCCCCTCCTCTCCAGGACCCAGGGGATCTTCCTCATCCTGCATGGGAGGCTTGCGGGCCAGCTGCCCCCGCCTCTCGGGGCCCTGTGGCTTCGGGGTGTCCCCGTTTGCGTCCTTGTCAGGCCCAAACATCAAGAATGGACGACAGGAGGAGCTCCTTCAGAGCAGGTGGTTGCTCGTTGCTTGCCCACAGCCAGGAATAGCAATAGCAGTTAGGCTTATCTACCGCTTCATGGGGCTTTCAGCCCTCTCAGAGTCAGCATATCGCCCCCAACAACAATCCGGCTCCTCATTTCACCCACCTCGGAAGGATGGAAGGATGAGTCAACCCTGAGCCGGTGAGATTTGAACAGCCAAACTGCAGATAGCAGTCAGCTGAAGTGGCCTGCAGTGCTGCACCCTAACCACTGCGCCACCTCGGCCTTGCAGACTAAAGCACATATGTGCATAACAATTAGCTCCACCCTGTGAACTGCCAGGGAGGGCCCCCCTTTGCCCTCTTCCTGCCCCCCAGAGATTCTAGCCGCCTCTGCCTCTCATCTCCCGGAGAAAGAGCCGGTGAGTGGAGGGGTTACTGTTTGGGGAGTTTATGGGATTTTCAGAGCGCCTTGTTTTCAAGCAAAGATATTCTTAAAGTTCTCTGTTTCACTTTGTGACGATGGAGGGTGGCCGTACCATGTGGAGAAGAGCTTGGGGGGCTGGGGAGGGGGCGCTGGGCCGGTTACCCAGCGCCCTCCATCTCTCCCTGCCTCGCTCTGAGAGAGGGCAGGAGGCCCTCGTCTGCCTGGGCAAGCAAGGAGGGGGGGTGACCGGGAGGGAGGGGGGGGTCTTGCTCTGGGTTGGGCAGAGGGGCTTCTCTCCCCTGTCCCCACCGTGGGCATCTTCCTGGGAAGGAAAGGAGGGAGCCCCTCAGGGGGAAAAGGTCGAGGCAGTTCTCGCGGAACCAGAGCAGCTGCTGGAGGGGGCCGGGAGGGGGAATGTGGGTGGGGGGCTGTGGCTGGCATGACGATGGGGCTCCCTGGACCAAAGGGACGGGCGCTTTCTAAGGGCTGCTCTGAGGTGGCTTCTAAAGGCAAAGCTCCAGGATTGCGTGGGTGGAGCCCTTGGAGTGCTTTGCCCACTGGGGTGAGTTGGGGGGGGGGGCAGCCTCCTTTCCAAGCTCAGCCCCGGGAGGGATCCTGGCAGCCACACGGGAGGAAGGGGCCCCTGTCCCCAGTGCCGCTTTGTAAATGGCGTCCAGTTTTGGTCGCCAGGATGTAAGAAAGATGCTGAGACTCTGGAAAAGAGCGCAGAGAAGAGCAAGGAGGACGCTGGGGGGCTAAAAGATCCCAAGAACGGTTGCAGGAAATGGGTCTGCCTGGTCTAAAAGGAGGACCAGGGCTGGGATGAGAGCGGCCTTCCGGTATCTGAGGGGTAGCCCCAAAGGTGTGGGGGGGGTCCACCCATTCCCCAAAGCCCCCGAGGGCAGGATAAGGAACAACGGGTGGAAACCAATGAAGGAGAGAAGAATCGGCCGGTGGGGGCTCCATCATTGGAGGCTTTTAAGCAGAGGCTGGACAGCCACCTGCCCCGCTTCCTGCAGTGGCCCAGTGGTGAGAATGCAGTACTGCAGGCTACTTCTGCTGCCTGCAATTTGCCAGTTCAAATCCCACCAGGCTCAAGGTTGACTCAGCCTTCCGTCCTTCGGAGGTGGGTCAAATGAGGAGCCCGATTGTTGGGGGAGACATGCTGACTCTGCAGGCCTCTTAGAGGGGGCTGTGGAAGCCCCGTGAAGGGGGATATAGAGCTATTGGGCAGAAGACCCCCACGGTCCCTTCCAACTCTCTTGTTCTGTATTCTCCTGAGCACAGGCAGGTGAAGCAGTTTGAGGTCCCCTTGTGCTCACGGCCACTGGAGGTGCCAGCTCTCTCTCTCTCCCTCCCTCCCTCCCTCTCTCTCTCTCTCTCTCCAGGTCTTTTGCAGGGCGCATCGATGGGGCTGAGCGGCTTGGGAAGGGGCTGCAGCAGCTGCCCCCTCTTGCCAGGCCGTTTGGGGCTGAGGGGTGGGTGGGGAGAGAGGGGGCCGTGCCCAAGCACTGAGCCACTTAGGTGGGCTGTCTTCTTCCCCCCCCCCCTCCCAGCTCTGCTCCGTTGCCTCCGTTGCCTCGGCTTCTTTTCTGCCTGGTTCTTTTGACTTTGGTTTCTCCTGCTTCTGTTCTGACCCTCCCTCATTTTCTCCACCTGACAGGAAACCCCCCGGTGGCATCAGGTACCTCTCGGCTTCTGCCCCCTTGGCGCCTCCTCCCTAGTTCTGTGCAAGCATGCCGGCCGGCCGTGGCTCTGAGCCCGGCCTGCCCCCTCCTCGCTCGGCCTTTCCCCAGGCCCAGAAGTGCCTCCTCCTCCTCCTCCTCGGCTGGGGTGGGGTGGGGGGTGCAGGAGCAGCTTCCCCAAGGGGAGGGGGGCAGGAGGGTCGGGGGTTGCCTGCTGCCCACTTCCCTTAACAGGCGAGGCTGCCCCTCCCTGCCTTCTAACTCTGCGGATGCCCTGGTGGCTCCAGGGGCATTAACCTCCCCCGCCCCCTAAGAGCTTCCTCAGTTTCCCTTTCAGCTTCTGCCTTTTAGACGGTGTTTTAATGATAATAATATTAATAATTGTTTGAATACCTTTATTGCTTTTAGCTTTGTTGTCTGCCCCCCCCGTCTTTTCTTTTTGAGGTGGGGGGGCACATAAATATGACAAGTAAATAAATATATAACGGGGGGGGACATTGGAGGAGAGAGGGGCTGTCCAGGTTCGGGGGGGGGTCAAGGGGGGCTTGGCCCTTCCTTCCGCCCTGTGGCTCCTGAGGATGGGCAGGGAGTCCTCCCCTTCCAAGCTGAATCCAAATGGCAGCTGTTGCCCCCCCCCCCATTCCATCCCCCAGCTAGTGAGGCCTTCTGAGCCACTTTTCCCTGCCTTCCCCCTCTCCCCCAGGGGGGTGGTAGTAGTAGCCCCTTCCCCATTCTTTCTGCTCTCTGCCTGCCGGTTCTGTGGCTTCCCCTGGTCCCACTTGTGCCGGTTCTTCCTCTGCCGTTTCCCTCTTCTTGCCCCCCCCCCCTCTGCCCTCTCGAAAGGCAGCAAGAGCCCCCGCTGGGCTGGGATTGAATTCCTGGGAGGGCAGCCCTGGATGGAGGGGGCTCTCGGCTTGCGTGGTGGCCTCTCCCACTGGATGGATGCCAGATTGCCCACCCAAGATGAAGCCTGTGGGGTTGAAGCCCCCGCTTGCCCTCCTTAGGTGGGAGAGAGAGCTCAGTGCCCAGCGTTTGCCAGTCATTGCAACACGAGGGTCTCTGGGCCCCCCACCCATCCCTGCCCTGGCTAATCCAGCGGCCTGGGACTTCATCCCAGCAGGGCAGCATCTGCCTGCAACGGTGGAAAGCAGTGGCCGCAGAGTGCCAGCTGAGACTGGCATGGTTGCCAGCCGAGTAGCTGCTTCTGAGGAAGGACTCATCCGGTTGGCGCAGGGCCGGCAGGGGCGAGACCCCTATGGCTCAGTCTGCATTGGGGGAGGGAGCTCATCAGCACTTGTCCCGGGGGGGGGGGAGCATCCAGAAAAGAATCCAAAGGGGTGCAGCTCCCCCCATTAGCCCTCCCTCCCCCTGTGCTCTTCCCCCCTTCCGTCCCCTGGGCCTCTTCCTGGAAGCTCCCTGGGGATGAAGCAGGGCCCGGAGATTTGCAGCAGCCACTTTCCCTTTGGGGCCGAAGTTAAGAGAACAGTGGCTCAAGAGGGGAATTCGGAGGCTCCGGGGGGGGGGG
This sequence comes from Thamnophis sirtalis, assembly GCF_051295495.1. Lineage (NCBI taxonomy): Eukaryota > Metazoa > Chordata > Lepidosauria > Squamata > Natricidae > Thamnophis > Thamnophis sirtalis. Next base: position 143,117 of record NW_028261391.1, read on the forward strand.
CAGCCCCTGAGCCCAACACCCTCCGTCCCTCCCTCCCTCCCTCCCTCCCTCGCTGTTGGAGCAGCACAGCAGGGCCCCCCCTTGGGCTGCTTTGGGCAGGCTTTTCTGTCACACACACACACACACACCCCACTTTCTGAAAGCCCCCCTGAGGCCTCCGGGGGCTGCGAGACCCCTGGCGTGAGTGGGGGGTCCCTGGGTGGATTCAGTCCCCGTCTCTGCGTGCCGAGGGCGATGCCGACTCTGCTGCCTTCCCTTGTGCAGGCGCTGGTTCTCCATCCAGAATAACCAGCTGGTCTACCAGAAGAAGTTCAGGGTGAGTCCCATGGAAATCGCTGGGGGAGGGGCTGCTGCTGGCATCCGCTTGGTCATTTTCAGTGATGAGGACCAAGTGAAGATGATTCTGGAGCGCTGGCCCCCTCTGGGCAAGGGTGGGGCTGGGGAGGCAGGCACCTATCCTGCAGGTGGCAAAGGCGAGTCTTGCCTGGCCCAGGAGGACACAGACGCCCTTGCCCCCAGCTGGGCATGGCTTGGCTTTGGACACCTGGGCCTCCGCTGGCCTTCCCCTCCTTGTGAAAGGTTCTCCGGGGATTCTGCTGCCCACCCGGGTCCCGAGGAAAAGCCCCCCCCCCCTCGCTCAGGGGGCTCTCCTCTTGGGGGAGGGGCTGCAGGCGGGGGGGGGGGGGCAGGCTGTGCAGAGAGCTCAGCTTTTGGACTCCCCCCCCCCCCCGTGTCCAGGATGCGCCCACCGTGGTGGTTGAAGACTTGCGTCTGTGCACTGTGAAGCCCTGCGAGGACCTGGAGAGGCGCTTCTGCTTCGAAGTGGTGTCCCCCACCAAGTGAGTGGGAGGGCTCGGGCGGGAGCTCCCCGGGGCCTCTCCCAAGGGAGGGAGGAGCAAGGGGGGGGGCCTTCCTCAGAGGCCTCTGGCCGGGGAGGATGGGAGATGGAGTCACCCGGCTGCCGGATTTCCCTGTGAATTGGAGAGGGGACTCCGTGAACAGCCAGGGGCTCCTCCACACATGGCTTGCTTGCTGAATTCACTTTTTGAAAGCACACATTGGCCACTTGCAAAAACCCCGTCCAGTTTTCCTTTAGCCGGGTCAGAGGACCTCAAACTCTGCAAGAAGCCCCCTCCCATCTGTCATCCCCCACAGTCTCTGGATATCAGTGTTTCGCTCCCCTCCCAAAAATGGGGGGAGGGGAGTTTTGACAGGCAGGAATCCCTTCCCATTTTATCTTAATGTCACCCCCAAATGCTAGGATTGTGTTGGGAAAATGCTTGGACTTCAGCGTGAATTGGGGGTCCGACTGATTGATTGGGGTGGGGGAGGAGGGGCTGCTAAAAGCCAGGCCCCCGGGAGGGCCCTTTCACCTGGCCGTGGCTCTCTCGCGCAGGAGCTGCATCCTGCAGGCCGATTCGGAGAAGCTGCGGCAAGCGTGGATCCAGGCTGTGCAGACCAGCATCGCCAGTGCCTACAGGGAGAAGGGGGAGGAGGCCGAGGTGGGTGTGTCCCCCCCCCAAGCCCGCCTTCCCCTGCCCCGGTCCCTCTGGAGGTCTTCAGTAGCCCCCTTAGCTACTGCCGCCGCCGCCCAGGGCTCATAAGCGGAGCGCTCTGCACCGGCTCTGGCCTGGGACGAGGCGAGTCCTTGGGGGCAGCTGGGAAGAGGGGCTGAGGAGGAGGAGGAGCAGCCCCAGCACCTTCCTGCTCCTTCTGCAGGTGGAGAGGAAGCGCCCCCCCTCCACGGGGAGCCCCGAGTCCGGCCAGGAGTCGAAAGAGAAGTCGCTGAAGGGGGAAGGCTCCCTGCAGAGGGTCCAGGCCATTGCTGGCAACGTGGTGTGCTGCGATTGTGGCCTGGCAGACCCCCGCTGGGCCAGCATCAACCTCGGCATCACACTGTGCATCGAGTGCTCGGGCATTCACAGGTGGGCAAGTGGGCAGTGGCCGTCGGGCTCCCCTCCTTCCCTGCCTCTCTCCTAATCCGGTGCCCTCCGCCTTCCCCGTAGGAGCCTGGGCGTCCATTTCTCCAAGGTCCGGTCCTTGACGCTGGATTCGTGGGAGCCGGAGCTTTTGAAGGTAACCTTCTCTGTGGGGAGAGCAGGGAGGACGGGCAGGGGTCCCGGGGGCTTGGTCGGGGGGTGGGGGGCTAAGGCCTGGCCCTCTGCCCAGACCACCCCTGGGCACCCCTTTCGGATTCTGCCAACAGGCCTTTGAAGGAGGGACAGCGGAGTCCGGGAGGCCTCGACCACCCCCACCCCGGCCTCAAGGGGCAGCGCAGAGGGTGGGGCTCTCTGAGGTTCTCTTGTGATTTTCCCACAGCTGATGTGCGAATTGGGAAACAGTGTCATAAACAGGGTGTACGAAGCGAACCGAGAAAAGATGGGAGCCAAGAAGCCCCAGCCTGGGAGCCAAAGGTACTTGGCAGCGCAGGGGGGTTCTTTTCAATCCATCACGGGGCCCCGTTCTGTGCTGCCCCCCCTTCATTCCCAAAAATAGTCATCTCTTGAGTCTGGCATGAGGAAGCAATGTTAGTTGTACGTCACCCAGAGTTGCTTTTGGCGAGATGGGCGACCTTGAGTACTAACGAAATCCTGGCTGTGCGAGTGGTTCCCCTCCCCAAGGACGGTTCCTCCCCTTGCAGAAGAGGCATCAGGCTGCCTGATTACGCGCCATCCCATTGGTTGACTCTGGAGCAGCAGCTCTAGATAGGTTTTTCTCTAGGGGAAACCGGCTCCTTCAGCGCACTCCCTGGTCCGCTCATGGCCGCTGTAAGCGAGTGCCCCCATCCTGCCCCTGGCGCTCCTCCTCCTCTTCCCCCCCCCCTTTCCTGGCAACTTTCCTTTCCTGGAGGGGTCCAAACTTGGCAACTGTGAGGCCTGTGGACTTCAGCTCCCAGAATTCTTTTTTTTTTTTCAACAATGATTTATTAATAAGATTTACAGGACTTTTTCCTCAATCCCAAATTAGTTAATTGCGTGCTAAGAAAATAAACATTAGACATCTAAGACAATCTAAGAAATATTAACATTTCTACTTGACAATCACCCAGAATGTACATTAGCATTTCTATGGCCTGGTTATTTATCCTAACTAGGGTTATTATTTCTCTATCATAGTAGATTTATGTTAATGGATAAACATTCAGTGGTAATTTAAAACAGTCTATAAGGTATTAAAATCTCTACTTAATAATCATCCAAAATTAACTAGCTTTTTTCTATCAATTGGCATTATTAACCAGTATCTTTCCAGTAACAAAATGGTCTTTCATCTCTCTCCAGTGTCAATTCTATGTCCAGAACCTTTCCAGGGTTTAAGACCTCTCTCCGCACATTGAAGCTTAAACGGTCTCTCATGTAGTTTTGTTGCCCTTGAGTTGTTATTAATGTAAGTTTAACTTTAGTTGTCAGGTTTGTTTCTGAATAGATTTGTCTTATTACCTCCATCTTTTTCGCTCTTTCTTTTTCTCCTACATCTTGGAGTTTTGGGTGGAACACCAAATTATCAAAGTTACTTTTCCAGCTTCCCTTCTTTCCACTTTCACTCACGTTTACTCCATTTATAAGTTCATCTGAGTTCTTATCTTTGTTTTCTGTATTTTCATTCACTTCCTTAATTTCTGGGGCTAAATAAAGAGAAAGAACAAGAGGAGGAATTTGGTACAATCTGCCACTCTAGCCTGTCACAGATTTTGAAGAATATATCTATTTTTATTTTAGATGAATGTTATTTTATGGTTTTCAAAGAAAAGGGGTTCTAAAGTTTTTCTTTCCTTTTCCAATTCTTGTCAAAATATTTTCCACACATCACTATTTGTGATCTTAGGTCTTTATCAGGTTTTAAAGAGACTTTCCAGACCCTTTTGTTGCACAGTCACAGTCAGTGTAGTCAGATAAGAGTGAACAAAGAAAATATTGTTACAACAGCAAAGGAAAAAAACCTTCAGACTTGGGCTTTCAAGTGGCAGATTCGATTCTTTTCAAACCTCTTTACTTAAGTATCTCCAATATAATATTGCAACAAGTAGAAGATGAAATTTATTGAAGTAAAAAGAGTTTTAATTTAAGCCAAAAATGTTAAAGTAGTAGAGGGAAATAGGGGGAAAAAAGGTCCCTTCACCTCAAGCGGAAAAAACAGGAGTGTTGCAATCACTGAATCCACAAAAGATTACAAGCAAGAGCAAAAAACTTTCTAAGGCAGTCCAATGGGGATTAAATACGCCGCTTTGTTCTTGCTTAGGGACTAATTTACCTTAAGAGTTTCTTAGGGCAATCTTCTAAAAGAAAAGAAAAAAAACCGCACCAGATGGAAACACTTTCATTTCTCTCTTCCTGGAGCCGTCTCCAACTATGTCAGTTGGGGGGGGGGCTGCCTGTTTGCCGCCGATTGGAAGCACTCCCCTTGGGTCGATCAGGGACTTTGCGATGTCCCTGCGACCAGCAAGGTCTTGTCTTCCCAATCACCGTCTCTTCGGGACGGGTTAGGTCCTGCCGGACCGTCCAGGGGCAAAAGTGTCATCGGCGGAACGGGGTATGGCCCTCAGGCGTTGGAAGTCAGATCATTTGAGCCATGTTTCCCAGCACGGGATGACCCTTTTTGGGATGGCGCATCCTTTGACACGTCCACTCCCACTTGTGCAACATTTCCTTGTTCCTCCTCCCCCCTCCCGCCCCCACACACACCTTCTTTTCACCTCAGTGCAGGGAAGGGCTGCTGGGAGTCTTTGTGAGGAGGGGGTCTTCAGTTTAGAAAGTGAGTCGTCCTGGTGCCAGCTTCCTCCCTGTGGGTGGTGGAGCCAAGATGCACATCCCACTGCCCCCTTCGTGGCTTCCGGGGCAAAAGGCAGGAAGCTCCACCCGGTCCCTGCAGTCGGCGTCTGGAGTGCCCAGAGGGGGGGAGGGGGGCTGGCTCGCGAGGGGCACCTGCACAGCGGAAGCTCACCTGGCCTATTTTCTGCATTCAGGCAGGAGAAGGAAGAGTACATTAGAGCCAAGTATGTGGACCGGCGGTTTGTGTCCCCCGCTGACCCAGGGGGGAAGCCGGCCCTGGCCCCCAGCCAAGAGGGGACGAAGCCAGGCAGCAGCCCTGAAAATGCAGCAGCCTCTTTGAAAGGTATCCGGGACGGTTCCCTCGCTCCCCCACCCCACTCTCGTAAATGGGGGGGGGGGGAGAGTGGGAAAATCCCCTCCTTGCAGCCCCGGGAAATGCTCCCACTGCGTGCTTTCCAAAGCCCCGGGAGGAGGAGACGCAGAGAAGGCCGCGGTGTTTGCGCCTACCGACTTTCCGTATTAACCAGCCAATCGTCTCCTCTTCCTCCTCCCTTCCCGGCCTCTGCCTCCAAGTGGGCTTCCATGTGCCCAGGGGCTGGTGTGGGGCAGCCGGGCAAGGCGAGGAGAGCCTCTCTCTTGTTTCAGTGAATTAGGTTTGCTCTTCTCCTCCTCTGGTTCCTCCGCCGAGTAGGAAGTCTGCTCTGGGTGCGCTGCTCTAGGGCGCTTCATCCCCCCCCCCCCCCCGGGCGACTGTTTTGGGCTTGTGACTGCCAGGGTCGGCATCGGCTCTGCCCTCTGCCTTCGGGAGAAAGAACCAGCCTTGAGGCCTCCCTGGGACCCCCCGCCAGGCTCTGGGGGTGGGCGAGCCAAGGCCGAGGGCCCAGCGCCTGCCAGTCTGCGAAGACGGGTGTCCCCCACCCGCGGCTGCTGCCACCGCTAAGGACCGCCTTTCCTTAAAACAGCCCCAAGCAGCGACCAGACCCCTCAGCCCGGCAGGGAGGAGAGCAGAGAGCGCTTGGCAGCCCTCGCCCCAGCCGACGTCTTGCACGAACCAGGTAGGAGCTCCTGCCGGGGGTGTTGGGTCGGGAGCCTTCCTTCCTTGGGTGGGATTCCCCCCCCCAAGGGCTTTCCCCAAGAGCATCAGCAGGAACATGGAAGGGGAGGGGGGAGGTGTTAAAGTGCCTGAAGTGAAAGGCTTTCGGTGGCCAGCAGCCGGTCCTGCTTCTGCCTGTGAGCCCCCCCTGCAGACGGCCTCTGGAGGGTGGCAAGGCAGGAAGTGCCTCTCCTCCTCCTCCTCCTCCTCCTCCAGGGGCAGAAAGCCGGGAGGGGGAGGCCGCCTCTGCTGCAGCTTCCCAGGAGGCCAGGCTGCGGGTCGCAGGGCTGCAGTTGTACCAGGCGGCCTACCAGAAGAGCCTTCCCCACATGGCCGAAGCCCTGGCCCAGGGCGCGGACGTCAACTGGAGCAACCGGCAGAAGAACGGCTTCACTCCACTGATCCAGGCGGTTCGTGGGGTGAGCTTTGCCTGCCTGCCCTGCCCACCTGGCAGCCTGATCCAAGCGCACAGGATTTGGGTGGCATCCTGGGGGAGGGAGGGCCGAGGGTCGCTTCGGACCAAGAGCTTAGGCTGGATGCCCCTCGTCTCCCCCTCAGGGCTCCCTGGTCACCTGTGAGTTCCTCCTCCAGAACGGGGCCAACGTCAACCTGAGAGACACCCAGGGCCGAGGGCCGCTGCACCATGCCACCATTTTGGGGCACACGGGGTAGGTCTTCCGGCCTGGGGGGTCCTGCCAGATTCCTCAGAGGGGTTTCTCTTGTAGGGGGAGGCTCTTTCCGGCAGGGAATTGACCGCTGGGCTGGTTCCCTTAACAGGCAGGTGTGCCTGTTCCTGAAAAGGGGGGCAAACCAGCACGCCAGGGACGAGGACGGGAAGGACCCCTTGACGGTCGCCATAGAAGCCGCCAACGCGGACATCGTGACCCTGTAAGGACGGAGCTTCCTGTCCTCCAGGGGGGACGAGGCTGGGGTCGCAGCACACGCCCTGAACTCGGCCCGGCCCGGCCCAGAGCGGCTCCTGCCCTTCCACCAGAAGGACTGGGAGAGGGGCTGGGCAGGGCTGGGTGGGCACCGTGCATGAGACCCTTGGGCGCTGCGGCCAGTGGAGGCGGCCTGAGCCTCTTTTTCCTTTCTCTGCAGGCTGCGCTTAGCCAGAATGAACGAGGAGATGCGGGAGTCGGAGGGCTTCTACGGCCAGCCAGGTCTGCCTGCCACAGCCCCACAGTACAGGAGGGGCCTTCGGGAGTTCCTCAGCAGGCAGCTAGGCCAGCCCCAGGGATTCCGGGGTTTGGGGGGGGGGCCTCCCGCTGTTGACAGCAAGGGTCTCCCTGATAAGCAGGAGATGCTCAGGGCTGCTTTCCCCCAAGTCCCCATGCCAATTTCTGCTTGACACAGAACTGGGGTGGGGGGGTCCAAGGAACCCTTTGAAAGAGCAGCTGTGTGTCCCCCCCCCCAAACTCTGTGCAGCTGCATCGCCTCTGTCGACTGTGGGGACGCCAGGTCTCGGTCATCAGCACGCCTGCACCCAGCTGCGTTTCCTCAGGTGGAATGGCATCACCTGGGCTGGGCTTGCCGTGATCCCTGCAGGGCAGAGCCTTAAGTGGGGGAGGGATGTCCCGGGAGGTGCGGGAATCCAAGCCTTCCCAATAGGGGAGACCGCCAGCCTGTGCCTGGTTAGGAGCCCCACCGTACCCACTGCCTGTGGGGGCCACTGTCCAGTTGCACGTCATGCTCTCCCTCCTCCTCCCCCCACATTGGCTGGGATTCTGCCCCTCTCCCCACCCTGGGGGCCACCTCGTGCTCCGGCCGTGGCGGCAGATGCTTAATCTCCAAGCGCCGCAGTTTGGGTGCCGCAGCGGCTGGAGATTGGTGACAAGCGCTGAGCAGCCTGGAGGCCCCTTGCAAGGGCCTGCAGAAACCTCCTTGGGGGCCTGGATAGGGAAGGGGGCTGGCTGGGAGCATGACGGGGCAGCTGAACAGACGGAGCCCCCAGGACAGGCTGGTGGGGGGGATAGTGAGGGGGTCTCTTCAGTAACGCCGCCCCTTCCCTTCTTTCGTAGGGGATGAAACCTATCAGGACATCTTCCGGGACTTCTCCCAAATGGCCTCCAATAACCCAGAGAAGCTGAAGCGCTTCCAGCCACCGGACACCCCGGAGCCCTGAAAGGCCCCAGAGCTGCAGCGAATGAGGCCTCCACCCCCCCACCCCCCCTGTACCCCCCCTCCCCCCTTTTTATACATAAATCTGCTTCAACCGCATCATCCGTGTGATTGTTCTGCGATGGGGCTGGGTGGAGGAGGAGGCTGGGAGCCCTGCCGGGGGGCTTCTCCCCAAAGACTGAGCAGCCGGGAGGGGGAGGAGTCTTCCTGTGCCAAAGGGCCCGCCTGGCGTCCCGGAGTGGGAAGGAGGGGCCCCCGGAGGGCCCTCCAGCAAAGAAGCCAGCGCTTCGTGGGGAAGCCTGTCCCCTGTCCAGTGGGTCCCTCCAAAGGCTCCTTCCTTGGGCTTCCACCGCCTGAGCTCCTGGCCCTGCCCTCCGGGGCAAGAGGGACCCAGGCTCGGCCTCTTCTGGGATGGGAGGGGGCTCTGCCACGGAGGCCTCCCGGCAGCAGCTCCTCCCTCCAAGCAGCTGTGGACCCACTTTCCCAGCTGATCCTTGCAGAGTGAATGTGCCTGGTGAAGGTTTGGGGGCACCAGACGCCTGGAAAAGGCAAGATCTCCCAATCGTCTCCTGGGCGAAGTGGGGGATGCAGCCCAGGCCTCTGCGCCCACGGGGGCTGCCCTGTGTCCTACGGGAGCCTCCTGGGACTGGCATTGCCCGGGTTCCTTTGGAGGCTGGCATTTTCTACTTGCAGCTCCTCCCCCCTCCCCGTGTTTCCTCGCCTCCCCTTCCCGAAGCAGTTCCCGGTGCTGGGCTCGGAGAGTCCCCGGGGCGCCCTCCGTCCCCCCATCCGGTGCCCTTCCTGGGAGAGGAAGCAGGCGGCCTCTCGCGAAGGCCCGGGAGAGGCTGGAGGTGGGCGGGGAAGCGCGTTCCCTCCCTCCAGCCGCCACGGGCTCTTGGCCACGCGGGAAACCCCAGGACTCCCCGCTTGAAGCCAGCAGCCACCGCAGGCAGGGCGATTCCTGCCATTCGCTTCCGCAGCTCGGTCCCTCGGCGGCCTCCCGAGCGGCTCCCGGTCCAGCCAGCCGGTTCCGCCCCGCCCGCCGCCCCCTCCCCTCCCCTCGGGCCGGGCCCTCCTCCGCGGGGGCGGCGCTGGCGAGGCGGCCATGGCGCGTCGTCCGGGGGTGCTGCGCGCCCAGCCCTGCGCTCTGGCGGCGGCGGCGGCTCTAGCTCTGGCCTGCGCGCTCTACTACGCGGGCTCCGGCCCCTCGCAGCGCGCCCCGCCGCCGCCGCCGCCTTCCCCCTCGGCCGCCGCCGCCGCCGCCCCTGCGCCGGAGAGCAAGGCCAAGGCGGGCGAGGAGGAGGCGGAAGAGGCGCTGCGGGCGGAGGCGGAGGAGCTGCACGTGGTGGCGGTGCTGGCCAAGGCGGAGCGCAACGAGGCGCTGCGGGAGAAGGCGGCGGCGGCGCTGCGCTCCCTGGTGCGCTTCGGCAAGCTGGGCCCGCGGGAGGCGCTGGCGCTGCACCTGCTCTGCGACGGGCCCAGCAGAGGCGCCGCCCGGCAGCTGCTTCAGCAGGCGCTGCGCCCCGCCGCCTTCAAGTACAAGGTGCGCCCCCTCCCCTCCGCCGCCCCCCCCTGTGAACCGGCGCAGAGGCAGCTCTTCCCGGCTTCGGCAGCGGCCGAGCTCGACTGCCTTCGGGAAGCCTCCTCCGCTCTCGGCCTCGTTCCCGGCCCTTCGGATGGTCCCTGCGGCAACGGAGCCAGGCGGAGGGTTCGCTTTTGGGGAGCCAAGTCCAGCCCCAGCTGGGCACGGGTCCCTGGGCGGACCGGAGGAGCCCCGCCGCCTCCCGAGCAGGGCGGAGGGCTGGCAGGGCCCCCTCACCCCACCCCTCTGCAAGTCCCCTCCCGTGGGCTTCCTTTCCCTTCCCTCCTGCGTCCTCTGCTGTCGCTTGTCGCTTAACTGGGGTGCCTGGACAGCGCCGAAAGAAGCCTGTGGGCAGTTGGGGGGGGCTGCCTGTTCTTGCCCCCCCCTTTGCCCTGACAGTCCCTCTGCCCGGCAGGTGGTCTTCCACGACCTGGAGACGCTGGCCCAGAAGCTGCAGCCCACGGTGGAGGCTCTGCAGAAGCTCTTCAGTGCGGGGGCTGGCAGCTACTACGGGGACTCGCTCTTCTTCCTCTCTGTCGCCATGCACCATATCATGCCCAGAGGTGAGTGGGCACTGGGGGCGTCGGTGCCCCTCCTCCGATTCCTGCCCCTCTTTCTCCAGAGCCTCCTTTGGAGCCACCACAGGAGGAGTCCAGGGAGGCCTTTGTGAATTAAGCTGCTGTGAAGGATAAACTTGAAGAAATATTTGTAGCATCCCAGCTGAGGCCCCCCAAAAAAGGACCTGCAAAAGGGGGAGGCGCTGGGGGGGGAGGAATCCCAAGGGGCTGGAGCTGAACAGAGGCGTCTAAGGAAGTTCCTGTTAAAAGCCTTCTTGGCTGATGGGGGCTTTTTCCATGTCTGAATCGCCTCTTTCCCTGTTGAATGTTTAATGGCCATTCCTTTTTCCCTGGGAAGTATTTTGCAGAAGGGAGTCCTTGGCATGCCGGTTTTTTGGGGGGGAGGGGTGGCTCCCCTGCTTAGCGGCTGGGAGCGCTGAAGGCAGCAGAGGCCCCCGTCTTACCAGGCCTCTCTGCCCTTCCAGAGGTTTCACGGGTCATACAGGTGGACCTGGATGTGGAGTACCGAGCCAACATCCGGGAACTGTTTCAGGAATTTGACAACTTCCCAGAAGGAGCAGTTATTGGCATCGCCCAAGAAATGCAGCCGGTCTATCGGTATGTAGCCACATAGTGCCTCTCCCCGGGCCCTTCGCTGCTAGGGCCCCTGAGGATGGTGGGGGAGGGTGCTGACCAGGCCAGCCGTGGCACTGCGTGGCGCAGTGGTTAAATGCAGCACTGCAGGCCTACTGCTAGATCAGCAGGTCAGCGGTTCAAATCTCACCGGCTCAGGGTTGACTCAGCCTTCCATCCTTCGAGGTGGGTAAAATGAGGACCCAGATTGTTGGGGGCAATATGCTGACTCTCTGTAAACCGCTTAGAGAGGCCTGAAAGGCCTATGAAGCGGTATATAAGTCTACTGCTATTGCTATTGCGTGAGCTGCTGCATGTCAGCCGAAACCCACAGGGCAGAAGGACCCTGGTGTTACGTGGGGCAGGCAAGTGGCCTGTGTGACTGCCACAGGTTGGGCTGGGGGGGGGCACTGATAGGGCACAGGGGTCTTGGGGCTCCCCTGCCCAACAAGCGGAGGCTGCCTTGCAGCCTGCAGACAAGGCTGGGTGACCCTGATGCCATGCGGTGGAAGGGCAAATGTGTGGCCAGACTGAGGCCAGGCAGCTGCTAAGGGGAAGGCCGGCTCCTGGGGCAGCCACAGGCTTTTGGTCACTTGCCTCCCTGGACTGAGCAGGGTCCCTGTGCTGACCTTGACTGAAAGCCTTGAGTGGCCCCGTTACCCACGAAAGACCTCTTGGCGCACACCGTCATTCCTCAAATGACCTACCAGGCACCACTGGGGTAGAGGAGTGGGCAGTCAGAGAGAGAGCCTTGGTGTCCTGGAAACTAAGCCTTCTAAAAGCTCCTGGTGCTCATGGCAATTTATCTTTAGGGTCAGGGGCTGCCTGCCATTCTGTGCCCATCGCTGCTGAGGGGCACAGAGAAGCGTTGCTTCAACCCACAAGGAAACTGTTGCTGCAAATGGACCAAGGGCTTCCCTGTGCCACCTGCTGCCCCTCTTTCTTTCCTTTCTGGAGCTGCTCCAGTCCAGGTTGCCCTCCTGTGGGCAGCGCGCCATCTGCGGGCAAAGGCTGTCCCTTGTCCCCTGGCAAGTAGCGGCATGAAGCCCCCCTACAGGGGGAGGAAATGGGAAGGATATAGTTTTGCGAGGGAACCGTCTCTGGTGTGCTGGTGGCTTCCTCAGATTGGGGCACCAGTGAGAACTTGAACCTTGGAAACGGCCCCTTTGTGGAGTCTGGAAGGCGTCCTGCTGCGCCCGCTTCCCTTCTCTCGGCCAGAGTGTTGTTTGCAGGCAGGATTGACCTCTCCTGCCCCCTCCCCTCCCCCTCCCCCCCCAGGCACGTCTTCTGGCAGTATCGGCAGGAGCATCCCGGGACCAAGGTGGGAGAGCCTCCCCCGGATGGGCTGCCCGGCTTCAACAGTGGCGTGCTGCTGCTGGACCTGGAGGCCATGCGCCAGTCGGAGCGCTACAACCGTCTGCTGGAGCCGGCGGTGGTGCAGCAGCTGGCCAGCAAGTTCCACTTCAAGGGCCACCTGGGGGACCAGGACTTCTTCACCCTGGTGGGCATGGAGCACCCGGAGCTCTTCTACGTCTTGGACTGCACCTGGAACCGCCAGCTCTGCACCTGGTGGCGTCACCACGGCTACAGCGACGTCTTTGAGCACTACTTCCGCTGCGACGGCCACGTCCGCATCTACCATGGGAACTGCAACACCCCCATCCCGGCAGAATAGCGGCTGCTGGGAGGGGGAGCGGGGGCTGCTGCAGGTCGGGCCAGAGGGGCAGCGGTGAGAGGGGGGCCTCTGGGGCCGCCTGAGAAACAGGCTAGCAGCAGCCGTCTGCCAGGGGGGGGCGTGCTCTCCTCCCTGGGAAGGAGCCGTCGCCTGGAGCTCCAGGAGGGTCCTGTCCGGGGGCTTCCTGGGCCTGGAGAAGAGGCCGCTGGGCTTCATGCTGACAGCGCCTGCAGTGCCGGCTGGAACTCCTGGCTGGAGCTGCCTGCGGGTGCCTGGCCTGGGTGGGTGGAGGGGGCTCTCTGGTCCTCCAGTGACCTGCTGGCTGAGCCTTCTCCCCCCACAAGCAGGAGGGGAAGGAAGGGGGGGGGATGCCACGGTTTCTTTTTTACAATAAAATTGTGAGGACCACCCTCTGCCTGCAGCCACTTGCTTGTCCAAGTCAAGGCAGCCAGGAGGGCCACGGGGGGGGGGAGGAGGAGCAGCCAGGAGGGCCAGCTGCTGCTCATGCGCTGCCCCTCCCCCTCCCGGAAGAGCTGGCAGGAGCTGTCCCGGGGGGTCGGCAAAGGGGCCCCTGGAAGAGCCGAGCACCCCTTGCCCAGCCCACTTTGCTCGGCTCGTGGAGCAGGAAGACCCCCAGCCATGCTCCCCACCGCCAGGGTCTTCGTGGCCGTGCTCTTGCCCACAGAGGGGCTCTTGCGCATCCCTGGGATCAAACCCCGCCCGGAGCCCTACAGCCAACAGGGGAGGAGGGCATGGGAGGGGTCAGGTAGCAACCCGGACCCTCGAGCCCAAATTCCAGGTTTGTGTCATGACACGCTTTGGTCATTTGCGCCCCCTTGTGGAGCTCTCTTGTAACAAGTGCCGGTGTGGCGTTTAAGGCCCAGCTTCTCTGGGAGCAGATGAACGCCGGTGGAAAAGGCGGAAGCCCCTTGGCTGGGAAAGGGGGGGGGGGCTGGCGGCCAACTTCGCCCCTCTGTTCACGGTTTCATCCGAGACCCTTCCTCCACTTGGATGTGGCCGTTCCCAGAGATGCTGTTGCCTGGGCAGCACAACGAAGAGGCAGCCTCGGCTCTGGGAAGCAAAGCGCTGGTTTAGAAGCTGCAGCTTGGATCCGGCCCTTGGCCTGGAGTTAGGGGACCCCCCACCCATGCTTCCCTTTGTTCGGTTAGCCCATGTGGGGCGGTGGCTTCGCAGGATCCAAGTTCAGTATGGCCAAAAAGGGGGGTGGTTTGAGTTAGACTCGTCCTGAAGGGGGGCTGAGGGGTGGGTGGGGGGTGGATTTCATTTGCTGGTCACTAGAATGGGGAGGGGGCAGCTGAGGGCTGGCAGAACTCAACCTCCTCTCTTTTTTTTTTTTTTAAATTTTTATTTTTTTATTACACAGACAACAATGGGAAAGGGAGAGGATGGAAAGAAAAAAGTGGGGGGAGGGAAAACCCATCTTCACATACAATATGTCGTTTAATCACAGGTGCATCCCTACTTAGTTTATACATCCCGTATCTCTCTATTGTATATTTAATAAGCACCACAATAAGCTAGGGTTTAAAGAACAAAAAATAACAAAATAAAACAAGGGAGAGAGGGGGGGAAAAGGGGGGGAGGGGGGGAGGCCAAAAAGGACAAAAAAAGGTCCAAGAAGGAAAGGGGAAAAAAAACAAAACCGAAATGAGTAAATTGACATTTGAAATTAGAGAGCAAGAGGATGAACAATTTTATAAGATATGGGACTTGTTTTATCAATGGCTAAGGGAAAAAAAACAAAATTTTGGAAATGAAAAATGATACACTTATGCCTTAATTGGAAAAAGTAAATGATGATATAATTATGCTGTGAAATAATTCAACAATGATATAAGGAAGTACTAATATAAGGTCTGGTGATATAATGTATAAGGTTAAGAACTTATTATAATGATATTTCGCTGCTGATAAGGCAATTCTAATAGGGGAACAAATGAAAACTGGTATATATAGGCAGCGATGCCTTGTTGAACAATGAAGGAATAAGATCTCTGTTTGAAGGTATGAAATGCAAGGTTAACAATGAATAGAAGTATATTCTTATATTCTCTGGGGGAAAACAATGTTAATGTTAACTGAATATATGTTGTAGAAGGAAAATGAGGCCTTTAGTTACATTAGAGGAAATATCTGAGATGGTAAATATTATTTGAAGATGTAGATGTTAAAACAACCGTAATCAAACGACATGCTGCATGTGATGATGGGTTTTTGTTTTTGTTTTTTTGTCTTTGTTTTGTTTTTTCCCCTCAACCTCCTCTCCTTATTGGGGGCCTGTTCTGGCCTTCAGCCGCCCCGTGCCTCGTTTGTGCACCTGGTTCCCCAATTCTATCGCATCTCCACCTCTAAGGGTCCCACTGAAGTGGGTGGGGGTCCCTTCTCCTTTGCCCGCTTTGCCTGGGATCCGGCAGTTCTGGCTGGGCCAGAGGCTCCTGCTGAAAAACGGCAGCTCCCTCTGAGGTGAGGCTGGGCGTGTTTGACATCACGCAGAAGAACAGGCGGATCTGCCTGGCATCACCGAAACCCAGATGGCAGAAAAGAGGGCGGGCCCTGCAGGTTTCAGCCTGGCAGCAGCTGTTGGAGTAGTGCGTGGCATAGGTGGGCCTGAGAGAGAGAGCCCTTGCCAGAGACGGAGCCAAGTGATGGGTCAGCATTTCCGGGGGGGGGGCTCATTTGGCTGTGGCAGGTCTGGCAGTAGAGTCCCCTTGGCTAATAATGGGGGGGGATGTGGACCACAGCTGGGTGCCACACAGTCGGTGTCTCTCCCTCCAGCCACGTGGGACCGGGCGTCTCTTCCCCAGGTCCTCCTCAGAGAGTCGGGGAAGCCAGCAGCCTTTTGAGCACTGGGGGGGGGGGGCATGTTGAGTTTCCGCAGAAGCTCTCACAGACTTGAGCTGATGAAGCTGAGGGAAGCAGTTTGGCACAGACCCAAGAAATTCCAAACTCTTCACTGACTCCTGGAGTTCATTACAAGATGAGCCGATGGCCTCGGATGGCTCAGCAGGGTTACTTGCCCCAAATACCAGGGACAGGGAAACAATGGAGGGCGGGGGGAGACCTCCAGGGGATTGCGGGCTTGGCAGAGGCCCTGGGTGCCAGCTGTGGAAATGGGACAGGCGGGCCTTGGCCTGATCCATCCAGGTGGTTTTGTGCGGCTGATGGAGCTCCACCGCTTGAACCCCCAGCCTCCCTGGTCCTTCCCACCCAGCCACCCTTGGGCAGAAGCTGGGGGATAATGGCTGCATCGGCAGCAGGTCTCCACAGAATCGTTCCCAAGTTTGCAGCGCTGATCAAACCAGGGGCACCGATTCCCCTGCCGGTCCCCCAATGTGCCAGTTCTGAGTTGGTGCGGGCACAAACTGCCGTAGGTCCTGGCCGTGGGCAGAAGGTGGGCAGCCTTGGTTTCACTTCCTTCGGACAAGCGGCAGGAAGCTGGGTGGGTGGGAGCCACGTCCCAGGAGAGCTTCCCAGGGAGAACCCAGCCAGCCGGTTCTGCCCAGGTGGGCGGTTGCTTCTGCTGCTGCTGCCCCCTCTGGCCTGGCCTTTCCCAAACTCAGACCACTGGCTAGAAGAAGCCCTTGAGGGCTGCTGGGCTGGGCTCCTCCCCGTGGCTGGAGAGGGTCTCGCTGGGGGTGCCTGTTCTGGCTGCCCAACCTCAGCAGGAGAAGCCTTTCGTGGCCTGTTTTGGAGGCTCTGCTGGTGGTGCGATGGGACCTCTCTTCACGAGCAGCAGGTGCGTCCAGGGTTGAAGGAATCCAGGATGATCGTGTGCATTTCAGGGTCCTGGCTTATTACTTCCGCTTCTAATCTGCTGAGGGTGCTGGAGTAGAAGCAGAAGGTCAGCCTTGCCAAGCAAAAAGGTCCTTGCCCAGAAGTTCAATCTTGACTGTAAGGTGACATTAACAAAATCTCTGAAAACACTCCCCCCCCCACTTTTACAGCTGAAGAAATTAGGGGAAACGGGGGAGGCTTCCTCGGGGTCCCCTAATCCTTTCCCTGGGCTTGGCTGCCTTTTCTCTGGCCTGTTGCCTCCTGCAAGGCCTTTCCCGTTGCACAGAGAGGCCCGAGATCCCTTCCCTACATGGCATCGGACCTGGGTACCTGAGAGACCGCCTCCTGCCAATTACCTCCCATACACCGATCAGATCTCACAGACTAGGCCTTCTCCGGATCCCATCTGCCAGCCAATGTCGGCTGGCGACTCCCCGGGGGAGGGCCTTCTCTGTTGCAGCTCCAGCCCTCTGGAACGAGCTCCCTGTTGAGATCCGGACCCTTACTACCCTCCTGGCCTTCCGCAAAGCCACAAAGTCCTGGCTGCTCCAGCAGGCCGGGGGGGGCTGTTGAAGTACCCAGCCCCACGGTAACTCTGAATGTTGTGTATTTTAAAGTCTTGTTTTGTCTATTTCTCCCCCTTCCCTTGTTTATTGTAAGCCGCCCGGAGTCCTTCGGGAGTGGGCGGCATACAAGACCAATAAACTCAACTCAACCCTTCCGGAGGCTCAGGCACCTCGCTCAGCTCCAGGCTGCAAAGTTGGGAACAACCATCAACGCACCCTGGCTAGGAACGGTGGATTTTGCTCCTCCCTTGAGTAAGGATGGTTTATGCTCTAGTCCCAGGGGATTCATTGAATTAAACAAGAATAGAAACAATGAAAGACAGCTGCTAATCGGTCCAGGGTGGCCTTACCAAGGGGCACTGTGGTCCATCCCCATTCCTGTGTGGGCTCAAAGTGAGCCCCATATCCCTGGGGGAGACAGCCAGCCCCCCTCCCCCATCTGCCCTGCAGCCGCCTTTGATTCACAGAGAGGCTCTTTGGAAGAACCGCAGGCTGGGCTCCAAAGAGCTTGGCTGGTGGCCCCCAGCGCCAGGGGTTTTGTGGGGGCGCCAGCTGGCAGCCGGTGCAGCTCCTGCAGGGTTGGCGCTACGCAAATAGACCGAGTGTGCCCTGATTCTCCAGGCCCACTGCAAGGTGTGCCAAGCGACGCTTCCCAAGGGCCCTGAGCTCCTACTTAAGCGCACCATGTGAGCAGCGCACAGACGGTGTCCAGTTCAGGTTCTACATTTAACAGGATCGCTTTAAGCCTCCTGCACTGAGGATGAACCTGCTAGGATGGCTGGCATTGGCGGAAGATGGGCGGGTTAGTGCAAAGCTGTGCCAGGGCAACCGGGGGCCAGGAGAACCTGGACACCTCCCTCCGCCTGGGACAGCGCCCAGTGAGGAGGCCTGGAACCGCTGAGCTGCCCCACGGTCTTCCAGGGTCCTCTCCACTGTGGGAGGGGGGCTTGGAAACCCATTCCTCGTGGGCCTGACCTCTGCCCTCTCCCTGGGATGGGCAGCCTCTGCTGCTCCTCTGCTTTCTGCCAAGTCCAGGGCTCCTTCCTAATGGGCACATTTCGCCTGGTTTGCCACTAGCCTCCCCCAAGCCCTGGTCTGACCGGGAGAGCATCTTCCAGCTCTTCCAGGCAAGGCAGGGTGTCTGATTTAAGCCAGCGCCTGGTTGCCTTGATTGCGTGAGGAAGAGGCCGCCTTTAACAAGGAGAGTTCCGTGGTCCTCCGTGTCAACCAGGTGGGGTTTCCCTTCCCTCAGCTCAGGCCGAGGACAGCAGGGAGCCAACTTTGCATCTCGGGCAGCCCTTTGGCTCCGGCCCAGGTTCCCCCTGCCCTTCCCCCCTATGCCGAGTCTGGCTGGGCTCCCCTGCAGAGCCCCCTTGGACCCCAGCTACCCTTTGTCCCACCCACCCACCCAAGGTTTGGCTCTCACAACTCTGCAGGACCCACTTCTGGTGGAGGGGGGAGAAATGGGGCAGGCCCCCACCTGGGCAGAGTCCAGGGGAAACTTCTGCGGGTGAGAGCAGGGCAAGGAAATCGGATGCTGCTCTGAGACCCGGCCAGGAGAGGCTGACCCTCGGGGCCTGTGCGAAGGAGGAAGAGCCGCTCGGCCCAACTCTGAGGAAGGAAATGGGAAGGAGCAGGGAGAGGACCGGAAGGAATTCTCCCCGTTTCCCAGAGAGTGAAAGTGGGCGCCCGGAGGGGACCTTCGGACCTGCAAGAAGATTCTGCCACTGTAACCTTAACCATGAAGGTAGAGGAGGTGCTGGCATCTGAGCTGCTTCTACCCCAAAGGGCTGGCACAGCAGGCGGGCCCTTCTCCACCACCGCCCTGGGCTCTTGCCCTCAGCGCTGCTGGCGTAGCTGGGCCTGCTACTTTCCACATGGCTCAGCACCAGCAACCGAGGGCCACCGGCTCCCAGCCTGCCTGGTTGGCCTGACTGCAAAGGGCTAGGTGGTCAAAGGTGGACCTCTAAGCATCACCCACCCGCCCCCAGAAGCCTCGGCCACCCTGGCCTACCTGAGGGCCAAACGCTTCCCCTCTTGTCCCCCCCCCCCCCCCCCGCGAAGGCGCTGAGAGCCTGGAGCAGGAAAGGCTGCCTGGAGCAACCGGGGATGCTGAGAGAGCGTTGAGGCCCTACAGAGGAATCAACCTCCGGCTGCCCTTCTCTGGCCCTGCAGGGGGGAGCCAGCCGGTACTTTAGCCTCCCAGCAGGACCGATGGCCTCCAGCCTGGAGCCACATGGCAGCCAAAGGCCCCATCGGGACAGGCAACCGCAGGGGCACGAAAGCAGCCTGGGAAGTGGCACCGAGAAGGAAGACGGCCCAGCTGGCCTTAATCTTAAATGCCAGGATTAACTTCTTGGCCTCCTCTTGGCTGTTCTGCTATGTAGGCCAGGCACCGGGGGGGGGGGGAGTTATGGACATCTCCAACCTACCTGTCCGTCCCCCCCAAAATGGTGCCAAACTCTTGCCAACTCCCAAGGCCAGCAGGCCCACCACCGGTCTCCCCGCTCTGCAGTCAGCAATTCCAGGGCCTGGGCGGGGGGGGAGCAGCCCCCAGGAATGAACGACGGGGGCACTGAGCTTCTTCCTCCCAGTGGACTGGCAGAGCTGGGACTTTGTGGGAGGGCTGGGGGTCTGACATCCCAGGACATGGACTGAGTCACTCACTGCCCCCCCCCCGGGTGTTCCCACCCAACCCCCCCCCCCCCATCTGTGCTTGACTGTGCTGCCTTCCAAACGCCAGAGCAAAACCAAAACAGTGAAACGTGGCAGAGAACGGCTGGCCTCCACTTCAGAGGTTACCCACGCCAAGAGAGGGGTTGTCTGGGTGGGAAGAGCCCCCCAGGCACAGCGGCCTTCCTTCCGTTGTGGGGGAGGGGGGCTTCCTCTGCAGCTCAGCTGTGAAGACGCTCCCAGCCCCAGATCCTCTTCCTGGCACGGAAACACGTCAGCAGCAACAGCAACACTTTGGCCTCTGAGCACGGAACACGCTTAGCTGAGCCCCCCCCCCCCCCGTCCTCTCTCTCGTGCCAGAAAGCCGCCCAGGGTCTTTGGCGGTCTTGAAAGTTTTCCTCTGGGAGCAGCCGTCCTTAAGCGCCATGACTGTCCCTGCGGCCTCACTTCACTCTCGCCTCCACGCGGCGCCCTGGGAGTCCCTGCCAAGTCCATAGCCCCTCTCATGGACCCCCCCCCCACTTCAGAAAGACTCAGCCCCCCCACCCTCTGTGGAAGCTGCCTGGGCTCCTCCTCCCCCAGCTCCCCCAGTTCCCCGTTTCTGCCTCCTCCTTGGGCAAAGTTAGCAGTTGGATGAAAGTTCTCAGCATCAGGACCTTCGGCTGCAAAAGGCCCAGAGCAGGGACTCCTCCCGCCTCGTCCCGGAAGCCTCTGCTCTTTTAGACCCAGCGTTGAACTTGCTCTGAGGAAGATTTGGCTTTTTTCTCTCTGCAGATCACCAGGAAAAAATGTTGGCCTGTGTGGGAAGGAAGCCTCTCTGAACGCAGCTGCCAGGGAGGAAGAGGAGGAGGAGGAGGAGGGGGGGGCATGCTTCCCCTGATAAGGAACCACCAACCGCTTCCCCCCTCGCTCGTTCGCCCTGCTGAGCTGCTGCCGCTGACTCTCCTGCCGCTCCTGGGACGGGCACAAAGGGAGCTTTTGCTGCCCCTGAAGATGGTGGAGGGGTTTGTTCCAGGCTTCTGCATCCCAGATGTTTGGGGGGAAGGTTCCCCAAAGAGTCAGTGGGCGAGGGAACTGAGGCACAGCCATCCCTCCCCAGGGGCGCAAACGGCCCTGCCCAGGAGCCCCCCCCCGCATCAGGACAGCCCAATCGGTGGGCCTGAAAGAGGGGAGGGCACAGCCGACCGGTCGGCCAATCTGCCCAGGATGATGGGCTGCCACGTTTGTTCGCACCGTTGGCCTCTGCTGAGGCTGCCTCCTCCTCCTCGCCTGGGCAGAGCCAGCTGGCAAAGCCACACTGACAGGGAAGCCTGGTTTGGCTACCTGGCTCTGCCCAGAAACTCTGGGCGTGACACGCACCCTCCTGCAGAGCAGCCTCGGCCAAGATGGCAAAGCTCTAAGTGCCCCACCTGGCTCCAAGGCCGGTTGGTTTTCTCTCCGACTGGCCTACCTCGCACGGTTGCTGTGACGCAAACTGGGGAAAGAACGTGATGCCGTCCGTCCCCCCCCCCCCCCCAGTTAACAGAATTAGATGAGCTGGTTGTTCTTTATGGTGGGGCTGCACGAACTGCCTTGCAAGTCTCAAAGCCTCCTCCTCCTCCCTCCTCCTCCTCCTCCTCCGCGGGTGACTTCCGGCAGCCCTTCCTGGGTTTCTTCCTCCGAGCTTAAGCCAACCGGGGCTCCTGCCTCCTTTCTCCGATGGCTTCCTAGGCCGCCGCTCTTGCCCCACTCTTCCCCCCACACCTTCTGTGGCACCTGTGGAGTAGCATCAGCAGAGCTCCTACCGGTCTTCCTCCCTGCCAAGGTCACCCAAGGGTGGAAAAGTGGCTGGGGGGCCTTTCAGAGGCCTAAGGCACAGAGGCATCAGTGGAGGGGGGGGCTGCCTTGTGTAGTGGGGAGGACACCCCATTCTCCTTATGCAAGGCAAGGGAAGCCTTCCTCCTCCTCTGAAGGGGGGTCTGCTCTCCTTACCCACCTGCAGGGCGCCTGCTTCCTCCCTGGAGGGGACCAGAGCTGGCTGCTGGGGGGGAGGGGCTGGAGACAAAGCTGTTGGGGGAGGAGGTGATCAGGAGGACAGAAGCTCCTAGAAGAAGGGAGGGGGCGGGGGAGTCAGTCCTCAATACTAGGCAAGATTGGACCACTTAAACAAACTCAAGAGTCCAAGAAATCTAGGAGGCCCCATAAGCAAATAGCTTCAGCCACAGCTTGCTACAGACCCCTACCCAAAAGACCCCTACCCAAAAGATTGCTACAGACCCCTTCCGCTAAACAAAAGAGGTTCTCTTCCTCCTTCACCCCTCACATCCTGGACATAGCGCATTTTCCGAAGTATAAGACGCACTGGGGTATAAGACGCAGCAAGGTTTTGAAGAGGCAATTTTTTTAAAAAAAGTAGGTAGGTAGGTAGGTAGATGGAGGGGGAGGGAGAGAGAGAGAGAGAGAGAGAGAGAGAGAAATACAGTAGGTAGGTAGGGAGAGAGAGTAGGTAGGTAGGTAGGTAGGTAGATGTTTCCAGGTGCATTTATCCATGTGCTGGAGAAGGAGATCGCTGACAACATGAGACTTGTTCCTGCTGGCACAGCACTTGATCAATGTGATTCTCATCAATCACTCTAACTAAAAAGCTTTCCAAAAGGAAAAAAAAAGTTTTTGTACGCTGCAAACCTCCCAAAACGGCTCATTTTTTGTGAAAACGGGCCTGTTTTGTTTCAAATAAAAGGCATGAATAGCCTTGGGGGGCCTCACGACGCTATAGGGCACCGCAAACCTAGACAACTAGACAAGAAGAGTTTTCTCCCGAATTCCATCACTCTGCTAAACAAATAATTCCCACAACACTAAGTTATCTACTAAGACTATATTACCATTCTTCTTCTCATTCTTACTAGTACATATCTCTTTCCCCTTATGGCTATATCCATTTGCTTGCATCTTGACAACTGATATTATTTTTATTGTTTCCTAGTATGATTTGATTGCTTACTAGTATCCTATGACTGTCCCTGTTGTATCTTACGATTCTTGAAGAATATATTTTATGTTTTCTTTATGTCCACTGAGAGCTTCTGCACCAAAGACAAATTTCTTCTCTGTCCAGTCACACTTGGCCAATAAAGAATTCTACTCTATTCTGTCTAATTTCTATTTCTAATTTCTATTTCTAATTTCTATTCCTATTTCTGTTCTTATTTTCTTCTTGCTCCTCTTGGCTCCCTCTTCACAGCAGGGTGGCTGTCTGCTTCCTTCTTTCCTGCCCTGCCAGATTCATCCCTTCCCATGGTCCCTCCCTGTGGATGTCTCTCTGCAGACCTCCTGGATGAAGAGCCAATAGAAGGACCCTCCCTCTATGGTGAGGGGGGGGTTGCACCTGGAGACTCCGAGGCTGCTCCCACAAGGCTCAGGACTGAGGAGAAGGGAAGGAGGGGCTCCGCAAAGGGAAGATCAAGAGATCCACTCCACGTTATCACAAAAACTGAAATCACGTAGGTCTGATTGTGCTTTGCCTCCTCGCTGGGAGTGGGGCGGGGTCTGCCCGAGACTTTGCCCACTCCTCCTTTGGGCCATTCCCGCCTGGTGAGCTGCTAAGGAAACTCTCGGGCGAGGCTGCTGGCCTCTTTGCTCTCTGCCATCCCAGCTTCTCCCCCCAGCAAGGAAGGGAGGGGGGATTTGTGCTAGTTGTGGCCAGAGGGCCCCTTGCCCACCCACAGCTTGGAGAAGAACATGATTTCCCTTTCCTTGCAGCAGGTGCCAGGTGTGACCCTCAGCAGCCTCCAACCTTCCTGATGCCTCCACTAAGCATGGGGGGGGGGGGCAGAGGGGTTGCAGGGCTGTAAATCCTGCCCAATGAAAGCAGCCCCCAGGAAAAGGGGAGCGAGTCACCCCCTTACGCTGCAAATACCTCTGGGCACAATTGCTTAATAAACTTCCTTCAAAGTTGGGAGGCTCTTCTCAGCCTCCCTCCTGTCAAGCCTAAATTGAATGTCAATGTGCCAATCAGCAGCAACCAGAGGGTGGGAGGGGAGCCCTGCACAGATTGGGGAGGGGGCAGAAAGGAGGAGGGGTCCTGTTCTTCTTGTAGCCCTAACCAGGGCCCAGCTCCCCAGCCTGGCTTTGCTCAGCGACCCCACTGATTGGGGCCAGAAGGCAGGAGTCCCCCAGGAAGGGGCTGCGGCTAGCCTCACCCAGCTGAACGGCTTCCTTTTCTCGGGTGGCTGATGCTCGGCCTTCACCATAACCCCTCCACCCCACCCCCATTTCCCAAACTCCTGCCCTGTCTGTGGCTCCTTCGGAGGTTTCTCTTCTTTGGCACTTTTCTTCCCACCAGAAACCTTTTCACTCCCACCAGCACCTCTCGGGATGAGCCCCTCAAAGCCAATTTGGACACTGTGAGGAAACGTAAGGAGTGCTTGTGTGTGTGTGTGTGTGTGTTTTCCCTCGTCTGCTCTTTTTGAAGAAAGCTAATTTAAAACTGGATTTGTCTACTGTTGGAATTGGATTACTAATTTGGACTATACTAACTCAGGGGAACCTTTGAAGAGAAGAGGAACAATTGGAGAAAAGAAGAAAAACAGGGAAACTAAAGACTTGAAATTCGGGTCAATTGTGAAAAGAGATAATTGGGGAGGTTGTAAAAACCTTTTAAACTGTTGTAAAATGGAGTTTCAGATATATGGAGAAATATTTTTGATGCTTAAAAAAGCGTGTGAATCTTTGATAGACAACCAAGAGATAGAAAGTTTGTTTATACACCCAGAAAACAGAAATAGAATTTGAAGGGGGGAATTTAAATGAAACGCAAGAAGTTAAAAGAGAAGAGGAAGAACAAGAGTCAATTGGACAATATTATGGAAATTCAGAGAAAGGTAGAAAGAGTAGAGAGGAAAGGGGGGAAACCCTCCCCAAAAAAGAAGCAGTTAAAAGATAAAAAGGGAAACACTTTGCAGAGACAAGTGGAAGTTTTGGTGAGGGGTGGGGCAAATAATACAACTAAAAGAGATAAAAAGGGATACAGGAGAGAAAGCGCAACACAGACCACCAAAATGGAAATAAGTGAAATAAGACTTCAAGAGAGCTGGATAAAAGGCAGATTAAAAAGCCAACGGGATCCTTAAAAGGATAAGAGATGATGCATAATCAGGAAAAGGTCAACAGGTAAAGATTAGTAAATATATATAATAAGGTAGATCATTAGATGGGAATGTGAAAGTAGACAATAATATTATTACTTTTGAATGTAATCTAATGTGGGGAATTTTAAATGTTAATGATTGGGGAAGGGGAATTTGTGAGATTTTTGGGGAAGAAGAAATAGAAATATAGGGCATACAGGGATGTCAACTATGGGTAAAATTGAATAAGAAATGAGAATAATTATGTAAAGAGAATAATATTGTTGAAATGGGAATAGCAAAAATATTGTGATAAATGATTAATTTAAGATGAATTAACAGTAATTAGTTGAAGACCAAAAAAAAAAAGTATTTAGCAATGATATGTAAAATTAAATGAATTGATGGGAAAGACAAAGGATTATATAAAAGAGGTGAATATTGATAAATGAAACTGTGATTATAAGTGTGATGTATAAGAGGAGACCTCTGTCCATAAGCACTCTCTCCATAAAGGAGAAAGAATCTATCTTGGGGGAAAAAAATAAAAAATAAAACTTGTAGTAAAAAGAAAAAACCGGCCAAGCCCTCCTGGGGGGGGGGGGCGGAGAGAAGCCGTCGGAGGGGGCGGAGGGAGGGAAGCGGCGGAAAGATCTGCGGGGAAAGTCGCCCGTTCCCCCTCCGAGCGCCTGGCGGGGGTTTCCGTGGCCTTGGCCGAGTCGGGCGCTCCGGCTGCGCTTAGCCTCTGCCCGAGGGAGCCCGGCTGCGTCTTCCCGCAGAGGAAGCCTTTTCCCCCCGGAAGATGGCAGCAACTCCGCCTGGAAGGGTTGCAGGCAGAGGACGCCGCTTGCCCCGAGACGGGCGGTGGGTGGGTGGGGGCCGTGGGGGCCCCAGGGCCGAGCGGCTCCCGAGCGGCAAAGCGCCTCTGCGGAGCTCCAGGGCCCGCGGCTCTTCCCGGGCAGCCAGGTGGGGGACGGGGGAGAATGAGCAGCCGAGCGGGCCCAGGGAAAGACCCGGGAAGGCTCAACTGCTGGGCGGGGCTTTCCCTCGGCCCTTGGGGGCTGCCAGGGGAAACGGGGAGGGGTCCGTTTGTGGAGGCTGACGGGCAAGAGCCCCCGCAGGCTCTTGCTTGTGCGCCCCCCCCCAAAGGGGAAGGCAGTCCAGGGCTTGGAGGCCCCCCTCCCTCCAGACAGCTCGGGGGAGGGGGGGGTTCGCCCTCCAGGGGCCCCAGAACAGGCTCTCCTGCGGGGGGGGGGGGGCTGTGGTTCTCCTCATCTTATGGCTGCCTTCACTGGAGGCCCCTCGTTCCCCCCAAAGAGCCCAACGTAACTTTTCCAGAGATAAATAGCTGCAGCTGCCAAATCAGAGGCTGGGATTACACAACAGGAAGCTGCACAGGACACTCTGTGATAAAATGTCCCTGAAATCAGCAGTCCAAAGATGTGGGAGCCTCAGCGCTAACGCCAAGCAGGCCACAGCTGGCGGGCTCTGCCCTTCTTCTTCAGGGTGGCTCAGCCGAAGGGCCGGTGCCCCAACCGAAGCGCCTCCCGGGGCCTGGGCTGGCCCACAGGTGCCTCCTCCCGAGATGCTCCCGGGGATGGCAAACACACCCTGTGCTCCTTCCTCCCCCCCCCCACTTTCCCCCCACAACAACAAAACCCCGGCGGAGGAGGTGGCCCCAGGTTGAGGGAGGGGCGGCTTCCATGGCTGAGAGGGCACCGCCCCCTGGCTCCTAGCCTGCCTCCCTCCCCACTAGGCCAACCGGGGCGGAATGAAGCCCCGGAGGAGGAACTCTGGGCTCCTGCAGATGTGCCCTCCAGGCAGTGCAGCTGGCAGGAGAGACCCAGGAAAGAGGCTGGGGGGGAAGGGAGCGTCTCCCTTGGAAAGTGGGTGGCTCCTTTAGGATTGCAGGGTGGGGGGGGGGGAACGTGGGGTTTTTTTTTAGGAAGCAGCTGTTTCCTGCAGAGGTGACAGTGAAATCTCTGCTGGGGGGGGGGAGGGCTGCCAGCAGAACCATTGCCAGTGGGAGTTCATGGCAGGAAAATTGCAGCCTTGGCAGGGAAGAAAGAAGAGGCAGGGAGCCTCTTCCCCCACCACAGCCCCCTCCCCACCCAATCCTCTAGCTGGAGGAGGAGGCTTGTGAGGAAAGGGGCTCCCCCTCTGCGCACCTTCCCTTCGCACAGCCATGAAAGGATTCTTCAGCGTCTCCAAATTGCATTTCAGGAGGAAATCTCCCAGCAGGCCCCAGCAAAGAGGGAGGAGGGCTGCTGCCCCCAGGACCTCCTGGCCGAGGGGGCAGCAGGGGCACCCCTAGAAAAGCTTTCCTGATCCCGACTGGAGTCCCAGCCAGCTTCCCTCCGGCTGGGCCACAAGAGCCTCTTCGGAAGGGCCGGCAAGCCCACCTCAGGGGAGGGGCAGCTGCTCCTCCGGGCTGACCAGGGAGGGCCGTCCTTGTGGGAGAGGAAGGCAAGCGAGCCCGGCTGCATCTGGAGAAGCTCAGCTGCCCTCGAAGGCCGGACAGGACTTCCCCCAATTGGTGCTTTGGGGAGTTCAGGAAAGGCAGGAAATCTGGGTCCATTTAAGAGGAGTCACTGTTTTGCCTTTGCTTTGCCCAATATGGAAAGTCCCAGGGCCGGGAAGGGGATCGGAGAGAGTCCCACGGGTCTGCCAGAGGCTCTCCTGGGGAAGCCCCGCGTCCCACCCCAGGCTTGGTGTCCTCTGGGGGAGGCTTCGGAGGGGCCTCTTCTGGCCTGGGCCCCTTTCCAATCTCCCAGGGCCCTTGAGACTGCGCGAAGTCAAGCTCCGTGAAAGCAGACTGCGTCTCCCGGCCAATTCTTCCTTTCTCCTTCCTGTTTTGTCCAAAATATTTCCCTTCCAGTTCCTCCCTCCTACAGCCTGGTCCTTCCTGTAGCTCAGGGGAAGGCGGCAGGGATGGACACAGCGGTCAAATCTGAGGGACCGCCAGAAAACACCCTTTGATTCAACTACAGCTGGGTTCCTGCAACGGGTCCTCTGGAGAACGTAGAACAACAGGGTTGGAAGGGACCTTGGAGGCCTTCTAGTCCAACTAGAAGCAGGGGGCTCAAGCAGGAGACCCTACGTTATTTCAGAGGAGTGACTGTCCACTCCGGTCCCTTCTTGAAACCCTCCAGTGTCTTAATGGTCACATTCATACGATAAGCAGTGCTTCCTTACTGTTAGCCTGGGTTAGATTTTTGAGAGGTGGCTTCCCATGTTGTGCGAACCCCATTGCTCTCTTCCTTAGGCTTTGCCCCTCCCTTTTTGCCTCCCCCCCCCCTCCGTGGGCGGATGATGCCTGAGAGGCAAGGAGGTGCCAGCCCTCTGCTGGGAGGCAGGCGGGGGTCAGGGGGCGCCCAGTGGCTGCTCCTCAGGCCCAAGGCAGGGTGGCCTTGGGAGAGGTTGGTTTCCCCATTCACCCCAAAAGGAAAAGTATAATAATAATAATATTATTATAATAATAACAGTAGACTTATATGCCGCTTCCTAGGGCTTTCAGCCCTCTCTAAGCGGTTTACAGAGTCAGCATATTGCCCCCAACAACAATCCGGGTCCTCATTTCACCCACCTCGGAAGGATGGAAGGCTGAGTCAACCTTGAGCCGGTGAGATTTGAACCGCTGAACTGCTGATCTAGTCCCCCCCTCCCGCCTTTCCTCCCTCCTGAACTGGCCCTCCTGGAGATCCTGCATCTAAAGGGCATCTGAGCAGCTGGGAGGGAAGAAGGAGCCCCCGAGGGGAGTCCCTGGGGCAGGAGAGGCTGGGAAGAAGCTCCCGTCATTCTGCTGGGCAGGTGCTGAGCCAGGGCTTTCCCCCCCCCCTTGTGCTACTATGAAGGACACCACGAAGGTCTTCCCAGAAACCCAGAGCCAATGGTCCCCTGGCCGCTGCTCCCTTTCCTTCCTTGGTTAAGGTGGGTCTCTGCTGGGGCTCCATCTGCCTGGATCAGGCAAGGTGCCCGTGGCTGAGCAGCCGGGGGGGGGGGGGGGCTGGTCAGCCCAGCAGGAGGCTTCCTGCCTCTGCCCCACAACCACCAGGAGGTCAAAGGTCGGTAGCGTGGGGGCCGTGCGCTGTGGGAAGCAGGACTGGGCGCAAGGGAGCAGCCGCGGCTTAAGAACAGGCTCCGAGCTCACCCACCAGGGGGAAAGGGTTCGTCAGTTCTGCACAGCAGACACCCCCCCCCCCGCAATGCCTTCTGCAGCCGCCCCCTTCCGCCCCAATTGTGCTGACCGGAACAGCCAAAGCTGCTTCCAGGAAGAGGAGGCAGAGGCAGAAGGGGGAGGGGGGCAGCTGGCCTCTACGGTTCTTCATGCTGGGGCCGAGGCCCAACTCTCTGGGATCCATCGCTGCTCCTCGTGCTCGGCCGCGTCTGATCAGGCCTGGGAGAGCAGCCTCTGCGGTCATCGTTCAGGGCCACCTTTGGAGGCCAAACCTTCTCATGCATCTGCTTTCCATGATCCCTCGACCACGGTCCTTGGGGCCTTTCTGGGAACCTCTCCCGGTTTCTCTCGGCCATTTCAAGGGGGGAGCCTGCAAGCGGGACTCCGGCTGAGCACGGGCCAAAGCAGGGCAGGCTGGCAAAGGGAACCCTCTGCTGGGCGGCCCTCAAGGGGGCTTTTGCAAAGGGCAACTGGACTTTCTTCTCTCCGTGAGAGGAAGACCTTTTGCTTCTCGCCCAAGAAGCCCCATCCGTTCTGAACTGAGGAAGCCTCTTGGATGGGAGGGTAAATGCTCTCCAAGGAGGGTGGGGGGGGGAAACCCCCAAGAAGGTCCCGTTGCCTCTTTGGGCAACCGCGGCCTGAATGAATCTCCACAGACATTGAAGCAGCCTCAGTTATTCAGGTGGCAATTAACCTTTTCTCCCCCTGTTTTGAGGCTGTGTGTCTGCTGTTCTGCAGGGAACGTCTACGCAGGACCTCTCCTTCCTTGGAGAAGAGCCTTGGATCCGTCTGTTCAATTTTATTTTCATTTTAAACACGTTTCAGTCTCCAGGTCTCCAGCTTCCTTACGTTTGGATTCCACGCCTACCCAGCTGCCCTCCCTCCCTCCCTCCCTCCCTCCCTCCCTCCCTCCCTCCCTCGCCCTTCCGACAAATCTGCTCAGGCTCCGCTTCCTCTAAGTCAGAAGGAACCTTGAGCTGATTCAGCCGGTCCACATCTCTCCCGGGAGCCCCTTCTGCCCTCGTGTGCCCCCAGCCCCCCCCCCCTCAGCCCAGCCCCCCTCAAGCGCCGGCTTCAGCTGCCAGGAGTGCCCGGCTTCCTCGGCTGCCTCTGGCAGAGCCCCGCTTTGTGCGCTGAGGCTGCGTTCACACAGCATGCTGAAGGAGGTTGGTGTGAGAGTGAGCAGCTGCATTGGCATAAACATTTAATGAATTAAATAGAAACCAAATAAAAGTTTAAGTGATCATTAATTTCATTTCAATGGGTTTGGGGGGATAAAATCATCGTCTGGTGCAAACGCAGCCCACCTGGAGAGATTCGGCAGAGGGTGCAGAGCCAGAAAATGTGGGGGAGCATGGGAGGGGAGAAGGAGTGGGCAATGGCAAGTATCCCCCAAGCATTTCAGGGCCCTGCAAGCACTTTATGGGGAGGGGGGCTTTGCCGGCCTCTCCAACCTCCCTCTTTGCAGCCCCTTTAAGCAGCTGGCCAGGCTCAATGGCAACCTTGACTTCTGCGGGGGGGGCAGGCAGCCTCCCCCTTGCCTGGCACAAACTCCTGCCCCTCCCTCGTGCCCGGCTGCCCAGCCCTCCCAACAAGGAGCCCAAGAGAGCCCCCTCCGTGTGTCTGAGTGGCCAGCCTTGCAAGCCACGCCCAGCCTTGCTGGTGGACCCCCAGGAGAAGCACAGGGCTTGGGAGGGAAGGGGGAGAGCAGGGCAGGGTGGTTGGGGTTTGGCCCTGGCAGGGCAGAGCCAGCAGGCAGCAGGAGTCGGGAGGAGTGGCTGCCCTCTGGCTTTGAGTTGGCCAATGGTGGGGGAAGCTTCCCTGGCACAGGTGCTCTCCCCCACCCCCAAAAGAAAGATTTATAGGACTGAGTGTGTGTGTGTGTGATAGCCTTTTGGTGCTGGGAAGGGTCACCCCACCTTTCAATGGAAGCCCTGGCTGCGAAGGAGGCTGTTCCCCCAAAGGCCTTCTGCTTTCCAGCCGTGTCTCCCCCCCTCCCTGAATGAAGGGTGCAAGTAGAGAAGGTGCCCAGATCTTCAATCCTGGGGGTCTCCCATCAATCAGAACAGATAAAGAAGGGGCCTCGGAGGTCTTCTAGTCCAACCCCTGCTCAAGCAGAAGACCCTACACCATTTCAGAGGCTGTCCAGTCTCTTCTTAAAAACCTCCAGTGATGGAGCACCCACAACTTCTGGTGGCAAGCTGTTCCACTGGTTAATTGTCCTGACTGTCAGGAAAGTTTCCCTTATTCCAGGTTGCTTCCCTCCTTGATTAGTTTCCGTCCATCACTTCTTCCCTTGCTTTCTGGTGCCTTGGGAAATACCTCGACCCCCTCCTCTTTGTGGCAGCCCCTCAAATACTGGAAGATGCTCTCAGGTCCTGCCCTGGTCCTTCTTTTCTCTGGCCAGACCCAAATCCCGCAAAGTTTTTAGTCTCCAGGCCTTTAATCGTTTTAGTTGCCCTTCTGCGCATGTTTTCCAAAGCCTCAACATCTTCTTTGTAATGTTGTGACCAAAACTGGATGCTGCAGGATTCCACGTGTGGCCTTGCTAGGCTTCATGCTTCACTTGAGTTTGGTTCTGTGCTTCTGTTTATACAACCAAGGATGGTATTGGCCTTTTTGGCTGCTGCCTCTCCTTGAAGGGATCGTCCACTAGGACTCCAAGGTCCCTCTCAACAGTTCCAGTTTTGTAACCAGGTTTCGCCTAACCTGTGCTGGTCCCTTTGGTGCTTTTCCCGCCTAGTTGTAAAACCTGGCTTTTCTCCACATTACATTTCATTTTGCTGGATGGGGCCCATTGTTCATGTCTGTCAAGGTCTCTCTGGATCCTGAGCCTTGTCTTTTGGTGTGTTGGCTGTTCCTGTCATCAGTGTCATCTGCAAATTTGACGAGTTCCCCTTCTATCCAGTGGTGAAATTCAATTTCTTTACTATGGGTTCTGTGGGCGTGGTAGGCAAAATCCCCATTCCCCTCCCCCCACTCTGGGACCAGCCAGAGGTGGCATTTGCCGGGTCTCCTGACTGCTCAGAATTTCCACTACCGGTTCTCCAGAACCTGCCAGAACCTTCTGGATTCCACCCCTGCCCCTATCCCCTCGTCTATGTCATCCATGAAGGCACTGAAGAGCCCTAAGGGGGTGGCACCTCCCCTGCTTACTTCCCTCCATGCGGATGTAGAACCATTAAGGACTAATCACTGAGTACGCTTT
Organism: Thamnophis sirtalis; assembly: GCF_051295495.1. Classification (NCBI taxonomy): domain Eukaryota; kingdom Metazoa; phylum Chordata; class Lepidosauria; order Squamata; family Natricidae; genus Thamnophis; species Thamnophis sirtalis. The sequence goes on from NW_028261391.1 coordinate 175,074, forward strand.
GTCAGCCAGTTACAAATTCATCTGGTGGTGATGGAGTCTATCCCACATTTTTCTAGGTTGCTAAGAGGTAGGTTGTGGTTTACTTTGTTGAATGCCTTGCTGAAGCCCAAGTATATTATGTCTACAGCATTTTACTGATCTATTAATTTAGTCATTTTGTTGAAGAAGGAAATAAGATTGGTTTGGCGTGATCTGTTTTTGATGAACCCATGTTGGCTTCTGGTTATAATTTCTAGGTGTTGCTTGTTTCTAGATGTTGGCAGATCTGGTTTTTTATTCTCTTTCCCAAGATCTTCCCAGGTGTTGATGTTAGATTGGTCTGCAGTTTCCTGCGTCTGTTTCCCCCCCACTTTTTTTTTGTGAAGATGAGAAACACATCAGTCCTTTTCCAATCCTCAGGTGGTTCCTGGTACTCCAGGAGTTTTGAAAGATGCAGTGGTGCCTTGGTTCTGAAATAATACGGCCGGCCGGCCGGCTCCTTCAGGAGACTGGGATGTAATCGGTCAGGTCCCAGTGACTTCAATTCCTCAAGGCCAGGCAGGGGTTCTCTTACCATTTTCCTGCTGGGCCCGCAGCGCTGCTGACGGGGAAAGGGCCTGGCTCCGTCCATCCGAGGTGTGACGTCAAGCCAGCCTGGCCATCTTCATCCCCACGGGGGACGCAGGGACTCCAGCTCTCTCAGGAAGGGGAGGAAACAGGAAAACCTGAAAGCCTCAACACAGGAAGCCAAGCGGGGCGGGGGGGGGAGGACGGGGGGGGGGGGCTGGGAGGAGGCAGGACGTTTAGATCCAGGCCTCGGGAGGGGGAGAGGCCGGGATGTTTGTGGGGGGGAGCAGTTAATGAAACTCTTATTTGGGAAAGGCAGCAGGGATCCTGAAGGGCAAATCATTGACCTCCTCAGCAACCGAGTGGTCAATGCTCTACCTGACCCTGTGGCTTCTTACCCCAACCCCCCAGACTTTAACCTTAGACTGTCCACTGCCGACCTCCCCGCATTCCCAAGAGGTCCTGAAGGGACGTGCATAAGCGCACCAGCATTCCTACCGTCCTTCTCCTAATGTTTCTTTTTATTCGTACCCATTTCATGTATCCAAAATCATGTTTATACACATATATGTTGACTAATACATGTTTGACAAAATAAATAAATAAAATAAACTGATCTTTTCTCCCTTCTGAAAGGGGAAAGAAGGGATCTATGGTGCCTCCACAAGCAGGGGCAGTATACCTTGGAGTACCAAGGTTAGAGACAAGCTTCACCCCTGCAGGCACGGGATGAACGCTGGAGGGCCTGGAGGAAAGGAGGTCCGCCAAGAGGAGGGGGTGCAGGAGGAGGAGGACAATGCAGCCCCCACCCTTAAGGGGCACCTCGAAGCGGCTGGCCTGGCTCTGCTACAGAAGGCAAGTGGGGGGGGGCAGGCAGGGGCTGCGAAGGCCTTGGAGCAAAGGTCTGGGGGATTCGGCTGCTGAGCCCAGGGTGTCTCTGGGAGGAGCAGAGCCCCTGGCACACAGCAGGGCAGAGCAAGGGGCAGGGTCCTAAAACATGGCCCCCTCAGGCCTGCTAGAGGGCCGCCTCCAAGGCCAGAGGCCGTGCAGGAGAAGCCGTGCAGGGGAAGCCGCAGGGGAGCTGAGCAAGGCTGCTGCTTCACAGCTGAAAGTCAGAGCAAAAGGGGGGTGGGGGGGTGGGCTGGCTGCATGGCGCAGCTGGGGAGGGGTGAGTCCTCCTGGGAGGAAGGCTGCAATCATCCCCGTCAGCGGAGCAGCTGCTGTCTCCCTTCTGGAACAACAGCAACCCATCATTACCCAGCCTGGCAATTGCCTGCAACAAGAATAGCTTCTATGCCGCAGACCTGCCTGGCCTCGCTGGGGGGGGGGGGCTGCAGCAGCAGGGGGGGGTGGCTGGGGGGCAGTTTCACAAGGCAATGCCTAGGCAGTCCCCCCCCCAACACACACACCGGTCAGAGGACCTGCGGAAAAGTGGGCTCTGGGGAGGCAGCTGGAGGCTGGGCAGGAGGAAGTTCTTGCCAGAGGACCAGCTAGCATTGGTGCCCCGGAGGCCCCCCTGGACCTCGGCCCCACTGCAATCAAGCAGGCAGCTGTGGAGCTGGCTATACGTAGCCCCCCCCCACCCTGGCACGTGGGTTTCCTTCCTAGCTGCCAGAGGGTGCAGGTCACAGAAGGGACCCTGCGGCCTCCCCCCCCCACCACCCCCGGCCTAGTGAGGATGCTGTCCAGTGCCCAGGTTCTGCTTGTGAGAGTTCAGAGAAAGGAGGTGGCAGCTGGGGGGGGGGTGCTCAGACCCCTCCCTTTTTGAGATCCTGGTTCTGGGGTTCAGACTCCACCTTGTGCCCAAACAGGTGGCAGGTGGCACAGACCTCACAACTCAAGGGACGCCCCTTGGAAGCCCCCCGAGAGGCTCTCCCCCTTGGCTCAGCGTTGCCTCACTGACCCCGCGGGCACCGGCACACACATCCCCTGTGTGCCACGGTCTCCTCAGGCAGAGCAGGGGGCAGAGCTGCCCATCTTCACAGCAGCGTCCCTGGCATCTCACCCAGGACTGCTCAGGCCTTAAAGGGGCTGCCAAACATGTTGTTCTTTTATCTGGCCTCCAAAGCCCCGGAGGAAGGGAGGGAGGGAGGGAGGGAGGGAAATTCCCAGCCTGCTCTCTGCATCATGACCATTTCCAAAACAAGGCCTCCCCCCCCCGCCTCCTGTGGGGAAGCTGCCAGCCAGGTAGGGAGGAGGAATCAAGCAGGCAGGCAGCCTTGAGTCACTGTGCAGCAGCCACAAGAGACCTCGGGCTCCCCCACCTCCCCCGTGACCCGTCAAAAGCGCGGACGACAAAAGCGCGATCGACAAAATCGCGCCTTTGACGTCATCACAGCGCGACGAAAAAGATCGAAAAATTCAAATAAAAATTAATAAAAATTAAATTAAAGCAAGCCGATTCACATAAAGGTAAGGGTTAGGGTTAGGGTTAGGGTTAGGGTAAGGGTAAGGGTTAGGGTTAGCTTTAGAGCGTTAGCGTTAGCGTTAGGGTTAGGATAAGGGTTAGCGTTACGTTTTTCGTTACTTTAACGGTTAGGTTTAGGGTTAGGTTTAGGGTTAGGTTAAGAGTTAGGGTTAGGGTTAGGTTTAGGGTTAGGTTTGGGGGGGTTAGGGGAAGGTTTTAGCTTTATTTTTACATTTTTTCGATCTTTTTCGTCGCGCTGTGATGACGTCACAGCGCGCTTTTGTCGAGCGCGATTTTGTCCTACGCGCTTTTGTGGTGGAACCCACCTCCCCAGGCTCCGCGGGGCCTTCTCTCTTTGCTCCCAAGAGAAGGGGAGCCATCCGGGGAGGCAACACAGGCGGAGGACAAGAAGGTCGTCATCTGAACCTCCACCTGTGGATCTGGCTGCCTGTACCTGACACCTCCCGGGTGATGCTCCCAGGCCCACCCAGCGATGGAAGCAGCCCTTTTGCCTCCCCACTTCCCCTTTCTTACACAGGGTGAAACGCCAGTTTCTACTGTGAACCGCTGGGAGCAAAAACCGTAAGAATGTAGAAAAGCTCCAGTCCGGATGCAGATCAAGGATAAAAATGGAGCCCTCCGGTTCCCTTCCCCCCATCCCCCCCCCCACACACTTCGGTAGCCCCACAGTTGGTCTGCAGCTGCCCGACATCCATTGTTTAAGTCAGGAAAGGGAAAGAATCTGCTGGCGGGAGGGGGGAGGGCAAGGCTGCCTGCAGCTGCTTCCTTCCAGAGACCGTCCAGGGACCTCCACAACACTGGAGAGGGAAGGGAGCCTCCCCCTCCCTCCCTCCCTCTGGCTCCCAGCAGGGCCCAGGGCGGCTGGCTGCTCTCCTTTCCGCTCCTCGGCAGAAGGAAGGCAGGGGATCCCCGAGTCCGTCCAGCCAGCGAGCGTCCCGTGAGCGGCCTGGGTGCTTTAATGAGCCCCCAAGAGAGAGGCTGCTTACAGAAGCCAGCTCTTCCTACTTACTGTTGCCAGCTGCAAGCACTTTTCTACTCTGACTCCAGCTGGAGGATCATCCCTTCCTCCTTTTGTCTCCTCTGGGGGCTTCATAGCCCCCAGAGCAGCCTGATGTCCAGCCCTGGGAACTTTAAGACTTCTGGACCTCCCAAGGCTGGACACTCTGCTCCGGACACTCCATCCTCATCCGTATCTAGCCTTCCTTTGCTGACAGCGCCTCTGCTAAGCACCCTGCAGGGAGCAACCCAAAGTCCCCGGGGGGGTGTGTGTGTCTGAATGGGGGCTCCGTGGCCAGAAGAGCCTCTGGCAGGACCTCCCAAAGATGGACTCCTCCACCAGCCTTCCCAGGACTGTGGAAGAGCCTTGCCTGGTGGTCCTGGGAGGGGCAGAAGGGCACCAGCCCTTCCCTTCCCATCGAACTAGGAGGCAGCTGACGTTACCCCCAAAGGCCCAAAGGAGCCCCTTGGATCCGCCTGGGGATTTCCCAGGATTGGCCTTTCAGCCTGTGTTGCAGGGCATCATCGGCTGTGCCAGGCAAGAGGGGCGGCCTTTAACCAGCGCCTGCTTCCTGCTCTGCCAAGCACAGCTTGTCCTTCCACCGGCCGGGGTTGGTTCCTTCGTTTGTTTATTGGATTTATATGCCGCCCTTCTCCCAAAGGACTCAGGGCGGAGTACAACATTAAAAAAACCCCACATATTACACACAAAAAAACAGAGTATCCAAAAAACAAACCCAATTAAGATTAACCGTAACATTTAAAAGCTGGGGAAGCTGCTGGGGGAGGCCATCGTTGGTATGTCCTGCCAGTGGCTCTTCTGCCCACCCCACCGTGTCCTCAGGCCGATCAGACCCCCCCACGGGGACTCTGGGTCGCTCCCTGCAGGGTGCTCCAAGCGTCTGTGGCCAGGGGGGCTTTCCCAGTGCCAGGAGGGGGCGAGGCAGGGGAGTGGCTGCTTTTCCTTAGAGGGGCTTCTTCATGCCAGGTGGCTCCCCTAAGAGCCAACCCAGGCTGGTCCTGTGGCTTCAGCGCCGATTCCCGCTGGGCCGGCTGCTCCGCTCATGGCAGCCACCTCCTCCGCCAGAGCAGGCTGGCCTGAGGAACCTTTGTTCTGTGTGTGTGCTAGAATCCCACTTACAGGCCCAGCTGTTTTCTCACAGATGCTCTGCTGGGCAGAGTCTTCCAAGCAGGGCTTGGATCTGCCAGCTTCCCCTGCGCTGCTCAGATGACAGCAGCTGCCCAGCCTCTCCCAACTGGAGTGGAACAAGGCCTGGGCCCAGAGCTGCTCACCGCCTCCTCCCTCGCTCACAGAGCTTGCTGTGGCCTCCCCCGTGCAGCCTTTTCACTCGGGGCTTCTGCCGGCCTCACGCTGGCCTGGGGCTTTGAGGGTCCTGCAAGGCATACCCCTGCCTGCCCGGGTTGAAGGGGAGAGCGGCGGCTCCCTAGCCGGGGCTTGCGGCAGCGGCCGAGGGTTCCTCCTTCCAGGAGATGCGGCCCCCCCTGCAGAGGGGGCGTCCGGCGGCTCTTCCCTGGGAGGCGGGACTGGCTCCTCCGCCTGGAGCGGCTCCTGAAACTGCGCGGATGGAACGCGACTCCCCTGAAAATAGAAGCCGCCCTTCTAAATAAAAACCCGGACGGGCACAAACGGCCGGGCTTCCCGCCATTCTCCAGGCCGCCCTTGGAACGAGCCGAGTTCGGGTGTGTGCACGCGTGGGTGCGAGTCTGCGGGCGGAGAAGCTTCCCGAGCTCGCCTGGCTGTCAGGACGGATGCGGCCGCCGCTTCTCTCTCGGTCAGGGCGGGATCCGTGGGCGATGCGCGCCGTGAGTCACCGCTCCGCCCGACGCTCCTGAAAGACCCTCTGGCTGCTCCCGGGAGACCCGTTTTCGCCCCGCCTTCTCTGCTTTGTGGATGCCTCATTATCCGTTTATTAAAAATATTTCTATACTGTTACTTCGCTTAAAAATCCTGAAGACACCAATAATATTTGCTCAAAAAATAGATTGAAAGTTGAATTATAACTATCCATTCAACCCCAGAGGGAAATGTTAGTAGAATTAATGACAAATGAAAGGCAACATGAAAAGTTATTTTTTCCCACAGGTGCCAGAGAACCATCAGGCAGGAAGGGCTCTCTGCTGCTCCGTCCAGGGGCTCCCCCTGCAGGAATCCCCCCACCTCCTTTCCCTCTGGCTGGCAGGCCTGGGACCCTTGGGGGTCTCCACCCTTTGGCTTCATAAGGCCCCCTTTCCTGCTCTCCCGCTTTGCACCTTGGGTATTGCCCAAGTAGAATGTACTCCATTCTCAGCCCCCTCCCACAATGCCCTCTTTCTTTCTTTGGCAGCACACCCCCACGTTGGGCAAGGGCGATGCCCAGAAGGTGGGCTGTACCATTTCCCCAAGTTATAGGGCAAATGTTCCTTTGCCACCCGAGAGTCGTTCACACTGCATTCTGCCAACCTTGGTTCAACAGCTCTAGTATCTTTGGATTTTGCCCCAAGGTATTGTGTGAACCCAAAAGAATCGGTTAATCCAGTGCCCCGTGGAGCCTGTTGTCCGGAGGCAGAACCGCCGTAGTTCCTGCAGAGCAAGGGGTCCGTCCGTGGGTGGCCATGGCTAGAGTGAGTGGGAGCTGTGGGGCTTCATTAAAAAAATAAAATCCTTTAAAAACTCCCAAGGGCTTTTCCAAATCCTGAGCAAAGGATTTGACTGGCATCTCAGGGCCAAGCTGCCTACAACATTCCTATGGGAACAAATGGTGGCTGCCTCTCTTGGGACCAAGGTTTGGTTCACGAAACTCAGGTTAAAAACCTCTTGGCTACACAGACAACTCACTAGGCTCGACTGCTACTTTTAACCCTTTTTTCATTGGCCTGGCATGTTAGGGGATGGCAGGTGCTACATTTCTACGTGATCAAAAAGTATCTTCTGGAACTCGGCTCCTTTGGAGAGCTCAGGGCCAAGGTCCCCACAGTGGGCTAATTAATTAAACCAGCTGTGCTGCATGGAACCTCCCCCTCCCCCCCCTCAGCTCAAGGGACGGAAAGCTGCTGTGGCTGATGGAGGGGCAGAATAGACCTGGAGAGGCCGGGAGAGCCTCCTGCCACCCCTTCAGGGCCCAGCCAGGGAGCAAAGCCGGCTGTGGCGAGAGTGCAAAGGGGAAGGAAAGACCCCCAAAGCCTGCTGGTCAGCCACCCTTCAATGGGGACGTTTCCTTCTTCCTAGCAACTCACCCCCCCCTCCAAGGCTGAGAGACCCCTTTCTGGGCAGAGGTGCATGAGGGCCCTAGTAGGTCTAGGGAGGCTAAGGATGCTGGTACTGCTTCCCCGCCTAAAGGCCCAGAGAATCTCCTGGATCTGCTGAGAGATCTGTCCGGATGGAGAAAGCAAGGCCCCATGAGCCACAGCCACACTGGCTCACCTGGACAGAGAGGGCCGAAGGTGGTCTCTGCCCATCGGAGGACACTGCTGGCACCCACCTGTGGGACTTCCTGCTGCAACCCCCCCCACCTCCAACAGCCTGCAGTCCCTCCCAGGTGGACTGAAACCAAGCCAGACACGAGCCTGGATTAATTATAGCTGAAATGACACCCACAGAATTCAGCTCTCAACCTCCATGCTGCCCCGCCCAGCACAAGCTGGCAGCAGCCTACCCGTCTAGCTGTGGGCCTTGGGGGCAAAGTCCAAGAAGGCCCAGTCTGGCCATCGGCCACGCTCCTCGGAGCAGCCTCTCCACCCCCACCCCGGAAGGGCTCCTTTTGGCCAGGGGCTCCCAGGGCTCCAAGTGATTTGGGCTCTGGGCAGATGGAAGCTTGACTGAGAAGCGACCAAGAAGCCACCATCGCTCAAACCAGGTCTTGGAATAATATTGGCCCAATAAGGTCCCTGGCCTTGCAGGTGAGATGGAGCAGGATTGGGAGATGCTGAGGAGGCTGTGAGGTGCCAAGGCAGGGGGGGAGGTGCCAGCAAGCCCAGCTATGTCAAGGCTGAGGAACAGCCCCCCCCCCTCCACACACCTTGCACCAGCAGGGAGATGCCAGGGCTGGGTGCAGACTGCCCATCAAATGAAGGCACACAGGGTGGGAGGGGGGCTGGGGGGGTGTCAATGTGACCAGCTGCTCCCTGCCCAGAAAAGGTTGCAGGATTCAGTCCTGCTGGAAGTAATTGACGGACTTCTTATTCTTTAGCTTAAAAAACCAAAAGCTCCAGGAATCAGGCTGCAAACGGGACAGTTGTTCAAATTCTTACACCGAAAAAGCTCCTCCCACCCCCAGAAGAGCCGCCTAAGGCAGGACTCCAACAGGCAGCCCCTTCCCAGCCCAGACCCACCACCACCATCCGAAGCCCAGCTGGGCTGTGGGAGGGGCTCAAGGACAGGGCCCTCCCTTCCCGGGAAGTACGGCGGCGGCGGCGCTTTTCTGTTGCTTTTATTGTGTGCAAGACAAACCGAGACAGCCAAAATCCAGGTGTCCCCCCCCCCCCGCACCGAAGGGGGCAGCGACTCCTCAGGTTCCAGTGAAGATCCACACGGTCCAGTTTCTTTTTGCACAGCAAAAAATCCGGGGGGCGGAGAGGGAAGATGAGCCCCTGGGGAAGAGCCCCTCTGCCCGCAGAGCCACGAAGGAGCCCCGCCCTTTCAGACGCCAAATTCCACGGCTGGAAACAAACGCGCCCCCCCCCACCCGGAGGACCGACCAACGTTTGGCCGCAACTGCGGGGAGGGGCGGCAGGCAAGCCGGCCTCCGGCGCCCATCCCGGATCGTTCTCCGCCGGGCCGCCCCCTTTCCTGGCGCCGTCTGGGGCCCCGCGGAGCTGCGGGAGGAAGCGGGGCTGGTCAGCCGCAGTCGGGCTCCGGGCTGTGACAGGACCGCAAGGGCGGCGGGGGTGAGGAGCCCCCTGTTCCCCCTCCTCCTCCTCCTCCGCCGCCGCCCTCGTGTCCGTTGCTCTCGATGGAGGACTCGCTGCCGGTGCTCTCCCCGGAGAGCAGGCGGGTGACGCGCAGGTCGGCGCGGAGAAGCGCCACGTCGTTGCCGATGGCCAGCTCGCCCAGGCCGCAGATCAGCTGCCCCAGGCTGGACCCCGCGGGCGCCGCGCCCTCCCCGTCCTCGTCCTCCTCTTCCAGCGGGGCCAGCAGCTCGTCTTCCTCGTCCTGGGCGCCGTCGCACTCCTCGTCCTGGGCGCCGTTGGCGCAGGCCGGTCCGGCGGCGCGCTCCTCCAGTTCCTCGCCCAGCGAGTCCTCGGTGATGGAGCCCAGTTTGGGCGCGCTACGGCTTCGCTCGACGGGCGGCTTGTAGCAGCCGCCCGGGCCGTGCAGGAGAAGCTTGCGGAGCGGCACCAGCGGGATGGCGCCGTCGGCCCCGGGGCCCACCTGCTGCAGCTGCTGGTGCCGCGCGTCGGCGCGCTTCTTGAGGCGGCGGAACTCGGCCAGCGCCGCCGCCGACGTCTGGTACAGCAGCAGCGCCATGGCGCGGGCCTTCTCCGCCTTCGAGACCAGCACGGCGTGGCAGCGGAGCAGCACCGCCTTGTGCTTCACCTCGTGCCGGTAGATCCAGGCGAAGAGGCGCGGCAGGCGAGGGTCCGCCACGCAGTAGGTGACGCGGTGCAGCAGGTAGAGGTGGCCCGGGCGGGAGGCGGCCTCGGCCGGCACAGCGGGCGCCAGGCGGATGCCCTGCGGCCCGATGGTCAGCTTCATCTTGGTGCCGTGGCGGCCGGCCTCGCTCTTGGCCCAGATCTTGGCCACGGCCACGTCGGTGCAGCCCTCGCCCTTGGCCTGCAGCGTGGTGGCGTTGCCCAGGTAGAGCGCCGTGTAGGTGGGCGCCTCGCTGCTCACGCGGAACTTCTTGCGCTTGGAGCGGAACAGGCTGCCCATCCTGGAGAGGGCGCTCTCGGCCGGGCAGGCGCGGGCCAGCGAGCCCAGGGCGGCGGAACAGGGCAGGCTCCCGGCGCCCGCCTGGCAGTAGTCCTTGGCCTTTCCCGACGGCGGCGGCGGAGGAGATGCGCCGCGCGGGGCCGCTTGCTGCTGCTGCCGCTCCCGCCGCCGGCCCTGCTGCGGCTGCTGCGGCTGTTGCTGGCCCTCCTCGTCCGTGGCCAGCAGCTCGAATTTGTGCCTCTTCCAGGGCAGCATCGCGGCGCCCCCGCCGCCTCCCGGCGGTGCAGCCAGCCCGGGGCGCTGCGGCTGCTGCTCCCGGTCCTCAGCTGGACGCGGCCGCCGTCGCCCAGGCCGCCCGCGCATCCCGAGGGACCGCCGGCCCGGGCCCCGCCGCCTGCCGCCGCCGCGCGCGCGCCCGCCGCCACTCCGTCGCCATCACCACCGCCGCCGCCGCTGCGCGCGCGTTACATGCCGGCCTAGCCCCGCTCCGCCGCCGCGCCTCTGCTGGCGCTGCTTGGCCGCGCCGCTACATATAGGCCGGGCGTGGGAGGTCGCTGCGCCGGGAGGCGGCGCCCGCGATGCCGGTAGCGAGGCGAAGGGGAGGGCCGAAGCAGCCGCCGCAGGAGGGGCCGAGGATGTGGCCGTTGGGTCGGGGGCCTCAGCTGGGGCTCCCCGCTCTGCTCACTCCCGCTGCCCCCGCCGGCAGTCTGAAGTCCCTGCGGCCATCGGGCGGAGGGAGCCTGTCCGCCTGCCCCAGGACGAAGCGGAGCGACTTCGCCCCTCGGGAGAGGCCTCTGAAGAGCCCCGCCGGCCGCCCCGCGCGCCTGGGGGTATGTGTGTGCTGCGACCGGGCGCCCAAATGCGGAGCCGCACTCAGGTCGCCTGCTCTCCGCGCCGACGGCCTATCCGCTCCTGCCGGTCCCAGCCCTTCAACCGGTGGGACCACCGCAAGGCGTTCCCCTTGGACAAGCGTCGCCGCCTGGGCCGTTTCCTGACCCGCAGCGGGGGCTTTAAAGCGCGCCCGGCCTCATCCAAACCCGTCTTGCACCAGGAGGGCTGCTGTGCTGATGCCCGGAGGGGAAGCAGCGTCTGGTGCTTTCGGGGTTTTCGCTGCCAGATAAACCTATTTCTGGAAAGGCCTTTTTTTTGTTCCTGTTTTGCTTCTCTAGTTGATGTCATGGAGGATTTTACACTTCGTGTTCAAAAGGAAGATTTTCAGAGGTAAATGGACCATCTCAAAAAGTGTCTGACTTTGGACTTAACCTGATAACTGAATTAACCGATGCCTTGATTAATGGACAAAGTGGGTTTGCTACAGCAATAAGTCAGAACTGGCAAACCAAGTTTTAATGTGAGTCTGTGGCTTCCCTGAGGTGCCCCTGTTTACTCAGCTTTCTGGTCAGAGTGAAGAGACAGACACCCTGGGACCCAAGAACAAAAAGGTTAGCCACCACTGTCCTGTACCCTTTAATACAAATGGCTGCCCAATCCGTTCTTGGAGCACCCACAACTTCTGGAGACAAGCTCTTCCACTGTCCTGTCAGGAATTTTCTCCTTGGCTCTAGGTTGGTTTTCTCCTCGATTCGTTTCCTCTTGTCCTGCCTTCAGGTGCTGTGGAACACGGATTGACCCCCTCTTCTTTGTGGCACCCCGTCAAATATTGGAACACGGCTATCCTGTCGCCCCAGTCCTTCACTAGAAGAGTAGACGTACCCAATTCTTGCAACCACCTTTCATATGTTTCAGCCTCCAACTCTCTTAATCAGCCTCCTAATTAAGACTCGCAGTCTGCCCTACTGCACAGGGCTATTGTGGGGAAAAGAGGAAGCACATCTAGATCAGCAGGTCAGCGGTTCAAATCTCACCGGCTCAGGGCTGACTCAGCCTTCCATCCTTCCGAGGTGGGTAAAATGAGGACCCAGATTGTTGGGGGCAATATGCTGACTCTCTGTAAACCGCTTAGAGAGGCCTGAAAGGCCTATGAAGCGGTATATAAGTCTACTGCTATTGCTATTGCTATTGCTATTGCTATCCTGCCTTGAGCCACCAAACAGAAGTTGGGAATGAAATCTAAGAAATAAGCCAATAGATCTTTCTGCTGACTGGGTGGAGTCTGCTGTTTTGGGGGGGGGGGCGATCTAGACAGAGGGGCAGGGGGAAGGAGAAGCAGTGCCACACAAACACAACCTCTTGCATCCTGTGCTAGAAGAGAAGGTGGGTGTGGGCTTAGTCACAGGCCAGTGAAAGATTCTTCAGCTGGCAGGATCTGTGATGGGAAGGAGGGGGGGGGCAGGATCTCAGGCAAGTCCCAGTAAGTGGGAAAAGGCTGCTAGTGCTCTTCCCTCTGTTGGTGCTGGTGCTGCCCCAACCCAGCCTCCCGACTCTTCCTAGCAAGGGATGAGACCAAAATGTGCTGCCTGCCACTGCTGGGCAGCTTAACTTGGAGGCTTTGCCCTTCTTTGTTCAGAAGTACCTGGTCACTTAAGGTAGCCTAAAGCGCTGTCCAACCAAAGTTGTCGTTCTCCGCTTAAAAGCCACCCCTCGACCTGCTCCGTGGAATGAAAGTGGCCTGAGACCGGCCAATTCTCCTTCCCTCTGCTGGACCCTTTGCACTCCCTGGCATCAACCCCCCCCCCCAGGTGCTCACTCTGACTTCGGACGTTTTGGTGCTCAGCCGGTGTTTGCGGGAGCTACAAACTCCCCAGGCTCCCCTCGCCCTGCAAGCGCTTACGGCAACCACAAGCAGCTCTCCCCCGTCCCGTCCCCCCCAGTGCACGGCCGGCAGGACCTTTGGACCAAATCGAGGCCGGACAGAGGCGTCCCCTCCTCGCCTCCGCCTGAGTTTGGAGGCCACCCGCGGCCCCCCGGCGCCCTTTCGTCCCCTGCAGACGGTCAGGGTGAACCCTCGGGCGTTTCCGGCAAAAGAGGCCGAGCTGTGCCTTCGTGACGCCGGCGGGGATGCGTGTTTGCCGCATTCTTTCCCCTAAAGGCTGAAGGGTCGGCCTCGATTAGCCGCCTTCCAGCGCTTCCCCACGCTTCATGCTTAAGTTTCTAGTCCTCCTTGTCCTCCGAAGCTTCCCCGAGGCAAAGGGAAGGAGCCGCGGCCCTCCAGCGCCCCCGTGAGGCCGGAACTGACGGTTTCCGGAGGTCGGTTTCCGCCCGGACCCTTCGCGGTAGCGCTCCCGGCCGCGCCGCTGATTGGCTGCCCGCGCCACGTGCCCGGAAGCGCCGGGCGCGCGATGGGCAAGAAGCAGGCGCCGGCGCTGGGGCGCTCCCTCCGCCGCGGGGGCCGGGCGGCCGGGGCGGGATGGGTGAGCCGCGCCGCTTCCCCTTCCCGTGGGGGTGGGGGTGGGGTACCGGGGCGGGCCGGGAGCTCCCGAGGCCCCCGTGACGGCGCGTCTCCTCCCGCAGCGCCACACGAGCGAGCTGAGCGAGCAGGGCCGCGGCCCCCCGCCGCAGTCGGTGACGGAGCAGAGCCCGCTGGAGGCCTTCCTGGCGGCGGCGGAGCTGGCGGGCGCCGCCTTCGCCGCAGGTGAGGAGGGCCGGGCCGGGCGGCGGGTGGGGGGCGGCGGGGGCGCCTCTGCCCGCCTGACACCGCTTTCCGCCCGCAGAGAAGCTGAACGTGCGCTTGGCCCCCGGCTGCGGGGCTGCAGAGGAAGCCGGCCGGCCGCAGGAGGAGGAGGAGGAGCGGGTGCTGCGCATCCCCAGAAGGTGCGTCCCCCGAAGGACCCGGCAGCTCCGGAGAAGCGGAGGGAGGGTGGGTGTGTGTGTGTGTTGCGGGGGGGGGGAGGATCTCCTAGCAAAGGCCGGGCAGGCCGAGGGCGAAGCGCTGCTGGGTCCTTTCCCCTTTTTCTTTCCTGGGGATGCTGGAGTTGGCATCTCCTTCCCTCCCTCTTCTGAAGCATCGGCTCCTCTTTCCGGCTTTGTGATTTGCAGATTTGATCCTGAGGTTATAATAAACCCCTAGGGTGGTAACACCTTTATTGCTCAGCTAAATGTGAGCTGAAGCTACAGGCAACTTTGAGGATGTAAATAAACTCTGTTGAAAGGTGTTTGTTTGTTTTGTCCCTATCAAGGCTTTGTGAGCTTTGCTTAACGGTGAAGCATATGTTGAGTATAAAACTAGGTTTCGTATTTCTACTACAATAACTGTGAGACTGAGATCCTGTGAACGGCTCATGTCTCAGCCAGCCTTGAAATCTTGCCTGCTCTATGCCTTGTTTCATTATTCCTAAATAGGAATGATAGGCAAGACTTGGGCATCTTTTCCTTGCCTCTTCTGTGTTTTTAAAACATAATTTTCTCTAGAGAACTACTTTTGAAAACCTGACAGTTTGTGATATTTTGTGTTCTTCAGCTGACCTATGTAACATGTCGATATGGATTGTTGCTTTTATGTAGCATTAATGATAGGGAACCCTTTGGATGAGGTCTTTGCCCCTGGGGAAAACAAGGATCGAACATGTTCTTGTGCTTTCCCTGCCTTTTTTCTAGGCCACCAAGGAAGGACTTTATGCAGGACAAGAGGTCGGGCTAGGAGACCTCCAGGTTCCTTCCAATTCTAAGATTCTAAAATTCTGCATCCCTTGTAGGCGGCTGATAGCCAGCTCTCTTCAGGATTAATTTCCATCCCTTGTTTTGCTTTCCTGCTCTTTCATCAGGTGTTCTACGAAATCTGTCCTCCCATGAATTTTAGATTGATACAAAATGTTTTGAGTTCTGTTCCTCTTTCCTTCCGTGTTCCTTTTAACTATTCATTCTCGGGTATAGAAGCTGTTTGCGAAAAGTTCCCATCTTCCCTGAGGGGCATGAAGAACTGCCTGAAAGGCTCACCGATCAGAAAGTCACTGTCCAGTTAGCTCTCTTCAGCCTTCCTCTAGGATCCCCAATCTCTGCACCAAGACCCACTACTGGGCTGTGGCTTATTCTCAGCCAGGCCGCATGAGTGGCAGCCGGTATGCTCATGCGCACAGCTCAACTTACACGAGCAGCGAGTGCCAGCATTTGCAACCCCACTCACACAAATGAAGCTGTAAGCGTGCACACAAAACCATCTCCTACCCCCAACCCCCAACCCGGAAAGGTTGAGGAATGCTGCTCTAGCAAGTGTCTTTTGGTTTCCATTACCAAAACTGTCTCTTCCAAGATCATTTTCTATTGCTCTGAAGCAAGCATTTCTTTGTGGTGCATTCAGCAGGCTAACCTCTTTTTTCATTTTGTGCTTGGTTCTACCAGGCCGCCATGGGATGAACAAACAAGCCCTACAGCATTGGACCAGGCCGAAAGAGACAGCTTCCTGAGGTGGAGGAGGCGGCTTGCTTGGTGAGTCTTCTGGCGTTGGCCCAGGGAGTCATCAAAGAGCAGTTTATAAGTGTAAAAATGAGAGACTTCCAGACATGAGTTCAAAGCACATGGGCACGTTTAAGAGGCTGGAGTGAGCAAAAGAGGCCCTCCTCCCCACAGAGACACTGAGGGGGAATGTTGGGAGCATCTTTCAGATGCTTTTTCAACCGATGTCAAGAAGTGCTCAATATACTGAATATCCAAGACAGGAGGATTATCCAGAATGAAGCAATTTTAAAAAATTGCTCTTGTGCTGCTTCCTGTTTTGCCATGGCCCAGCCTTAAAATGAAATCAACTGAAAATAAAAGTATAGCATTAAATAAAATTCAAATAACAGCAAAGCTTTTATTAAACGGCAGAAACAGCCCTGAGGACAAAGTTAGCCAACAAGTGGGGAAGATTGCTTCTGCAAAGGAAAAGGACAGCACCACCACCCCGCCATGTCTGGAGCGAGGGGGCTGCAAGTTCCACCTCCAGGGGAAACTGGCAGAAGCCAGGGTCAGGAAGGAAATTGTTGGTTTTAGAGCCAGCCATCTCATGCAGCAAAAGGGGCTTTTGTGATGAGGGACTTCACAAAATTGTTCTTTCAGAACTGTTTTATTCTGCAGGGTTTATGCCTCTCAAGTTCATGGTATCGCTCATTAAATAAAAATGTGATTGTAAACAGAAAAGCATCTCTTGAGTGTGCTTCCTTAAAATCCCCAAGACTCTTCCCCTGCGTTCTTACAGGCTGGAGGAAGAGGAGAACCTCCTGCTGACCCCATTTGAGCGAAATTTGGATTTCTGGCGTCAGCTCTGGAGAGTCCTGGAGAGAAGGTAGCTCTGCTTTGACTGCGAGAGTCCAGTCCGCCTCCCGGGGCCAGGCAGGGTCTCCTTGGCAGCTCAGGCTGCCTATCAGAGCAGGTGGGATGGTGAAAAGGAGTCTCCTTGTGGACAGGATGCTCTTGGCAGAGGCTGAGGCCGTTGGTCCTGGCGAGAGGAGCTCCTGCCATGAAGGATCAGCCTCAGGAACATACGGGGGGGGGGGGCACTACACACTTGCCTGCCTGTGTGTGGGGGGTGTCTGTCTGCTGCCTCAGGCTCCATGCTGGGCTCCTGTGGGTCAGGACTGCCATGAGCTCAGGGCTTTAAGCTGGGGGAATAGCGCCTCTTGCCTTCTCTCTTGCAGTGATGTCGTGGTTCAGATCGTGGATGCCAGGAACCCCCTCCTGTTCAGGTGCCGAGATCTGGTAGGTAAAAGGAACTGAGGCAATAGCTCCACTTTCTGCTAAAAGTCACCCATGTTCCAGGACAGGCGAACTATATTGCCTCCTGGCCAAAATTAGGGTGGGAATAGAATACCCGTATTTGTCGGAGTATAAGACGCACCCTTTTTCCTCAAAAAAGAGGCTGAAAATCTGGGTGCGTCTTATGCATCGAATACAGCATTTTTGCTTCCCAAACCCCGCCCCCTTCGCCAAAATGGCCGTGCATACCCTTATGAAAGCTTTCAGAGAGCTCCTGGGGGCTGGGAAGGGCAGAAATGACCCCCCCCCACAGCCCCCAGGAGCACTCTGCAAGGCCCCCCAAGGCTATTCATGCCTTTTAATTGGAAAAAAAACCAGCCCTGTTTTCACAAAAAATGGGCCGTTTTTCAGAGGTTTGCAGACTGCAAAAACTTTTTTTCCCCTTTGGAAAGCTCTTTAATTGATGAGAATCACATTGTTCAAGTTCTATGCCATCAGAAACAAAGCCTTAAGGTTTGTCAGTGATTTCCTTCTCCAGCACATGGATAAATACACCTGGAAACATCTTGCTACATATCTAGTCACTCACTCACTCTACCTATCTGCTGTATTTCTCTATATATATATTTCTCTCTCTCTCTATGCCTCTACCTACCTACCTACTCACTTTCTCTCCCTACCTATCTACTGTATTTCTCTCTCTTATTTCTCTCTCTCTATCCCCCTACCTACAGTTGCAAGAAAAAGTATGTGAACCCTTTGGTTCACATCAGACAGTGCTTCTTGATACCAGTACACCCAAAACAAGTGTGACCCGTTGCTCTCCTGGAGTCTGGATCCAGGGACAGGTGGAGTTCCCTCTTGCAGGGACGGAACCTTCCAGGGTTCCAGGAACATCCTGTTTTCACTGCCTGGGCCACATCCAGACCATGACAAATCCCTTCCTGAGTCAGAAGTTTTGGAAAATTGCAAGCAAGCCCTGCAGATTGGCACATTCAGGCAGGAAAACTGAACATGATGATGGGGTGTTACAGTGAACTAACTTAAAGCCACAGACCTGCCCTCGGGATTGCATTCCACTGCTCAGATCTGTATAGGAGCCAACCTCTGTTTTGGGGGACCAGCAGGACAGATTGGTGCATGAGTTATCGTAAATGGATGGCTTTTAACAAGAACCCCGATAAATCACCAGGGGGCTTGAGGAGAAGTCTTGACTCCTGCGATCGGCAGAAAAGTATTTTGTCGCAACCGAGGACATAAATTGGTAAATGTGGAAACAGAATGGCCGAATGAGCAGCAGCAGCTCGTGCAAAAAGAGTAGAAAGTGCAGCCTGTAGGTTTTCAACCTCTTAACAGAATAACAGAGTTGGAAGGGGGGCCTTGGAGGTCTTCTAGTCCAACCCCCTGCTCAGGCAGCAAACCCTGTTTCATTGGTGGGGAAGTTCATCTCTGGCATCTCCAAAGCTCTTGTTCCTCTGACCTCTCTCTCTCTCTCTCTGTCTGTCTGTCACAATCTGGTGCTCTTGGGGACATCTCGGCTCGGTCATCCTCAAAAGAGCACCAGATTGTGAGAGACCCGAGAGCGATGAGGAAAGAGTGGCTCTGGGGCTTCCTGGTGCACACGAATGGACCGTCACGGGGTCCTGGGTTGCCTTCTGGCCCTTCTGGCTCCAGCTCCGAACACTTGCTGTGACTTGCGCTTCCTCTGTCGGGCTCGATTTCTCAACCGACTCCGATGGGGATCTGATGATGTATTGCTTAGTAATTGCTTAGTGCTTGTGGTTAGGGAAGAGCACGAATCACAGCATGACAGAACTCAAGGGGGCCGTTTAGCCCACTGGAACAAAGTCCTGGCTTCCTGCAGACATAAACGCCTCTTTGGCCTTTGCCCTAAGATGCCCAGTGAAAGAAAATCTAAAGCATCATAACGGGTGATGTGGTTCCATTATCCAACTCCTCTCATTTTTAGGATTGTGATGGTGGTATATTAAGTTATAAACGTTCTTAACTGTTATGTACATTAGCAAATCAGAAATGAAAGGATTAATCTAGCAAAAAAAAAAAAGAAAGAAAAGATTCCTTGAGAGAGCCATGCTGGTTTCTGGCATTTTTTCAGAGTGCTTTCAGACCATTCTGCATGAGGCTGTGCTGTGGGAAGGACCTTGGGGGCCCCGAGGAGGATCCACAGCTTAGGTGACCTCTGATAGGAAGCAACTCGGTCTGCAGGTGGGCAAAAAGCCTTTCCAGGTTTTTTGGGGACTAAAGAGAGGAAAGGCTTCCTGTGCTTGCCCCACCTGTCCCTGAGGCGGCCTGAGCTGCCCCTCCTCCAGCTGTGCCCGTCTGTCTCCCAAGACTTTTCCTCTGGCATCGGGCTCCGCTTGCCATCTGCGCTCTCGGGGAGATGCTTGCCAGACTGCCCGGTCTTCAGTCTGCCGGGACTTCTTTCCTGGCCTTCGAAGGGAGGGGCTACTTGGCTTTTCTCCAGCCATTGGCCACAGTTCAGTTAAGAGGAGCCTCCGATCCCTCCTCTCCGTCCTTGGACAGCCCACCGTGCAGCTCCTCTGCTCCTGGAGGTTGGGAGAGGCCTTGCCCTGACCGTGTTTCTCTCAGCTTCAGCCTTCGGTCCAGCTCCCGGCGGCATTTTTCTTTTGGCGACGGGTGAATCAAAATGGGCCCTGAGCAGGCCTGCCTTTTCTCTCTTACCTGTTGGTCTTTGGGCTTCCCTATTGAGCAGAGTTGGCATTTCTTTTGGGCACAGAAACCCTTTCTTATTCTTACCATCCTTAGAATCGCCTCCGGCGAGACACACTTGATAAGTATATCAATCCTTCACCATCCTCATTCTGAGCTTGGTTTTCTTCCCTGGGGTTTCATAGCTCTGGCACACCTGCCCGTCCTCTTCCTCTGCCACCTGAACTGTACTTGTCCTCCTCCTAGCCACTGCTAGCCCAGCAACAGGTGAGGAGGACGGTGCCCATCTCCTGCTTTGTTTCCATTTATTCCTTAGGGTGGGAACTGTGTTTAAGTGGACGTAAATCCCACCCACCCACCCAAAAAGGAGAAAAGAAAATTGGCTGCCCAGGAAATGGATGCCAGCGATTTGGGTCAAGCTGAAAAGAAGAAATCGGAAGCAGAGCGTGAGGCTCCGGCCCAGACTCTGTAAGGAGCTGGACGATGATCCAACCTGGGGGGGTGGGAGGGCGGCCACCGGGGCAGCTCCTAAGGCTTGGGAGGGTCTTGCAGTCAAGGGAGGGAATGCAGTCAATGGGAGGGTCTAGCACTGGAATTAAGGCCAAGAAAGTTTGTTGGTTGCGTGCAGTTTTGGTTTCCTTCAAGAAATCCAGTGCTGGAGAGTCCCATTCCTCCAGTGTTCCCACTACTCCAGTTCTTCCACTGAATTTCCCCTGGTGGTTAGCATGGGAGAGCTGACCCCCTTCTTCTGTCAGGAGAGAACTCTCAGCAAACAGTTGAGGAATTCCCCGGGAGGAGGACCGTGCTTGGTGACATCACCCAACGGATGCCGTCACAGGACGACGATGTTCATAAATATCAGCTGGCGTCATTTCATGTGACTGAGGAGAGGCGGCCCCTTCCCTGGAGAGAAGGAGGAAGTTCTTGCGGCTGCGACTTCCTGCCTGAAGGCAACTCATCCTTTCATGACGGTGACGGCAGAACCATCCGATTCTCCAGCCTTGGCCACCTTAAGGCTTGGGGACTCCCAGATTTCCTCAGCCAGCCTTCTGGGGGTTGACGCCCACAAGCCGTAAAGTAGCCAACGTTGGAGAAGCCTGAGTTCTAGTCCAGCACAGGGCTGCCCCACTGTCCGCCTAGCATCCCCACCAGGCGGCCTTTCGGAACGGCTCCCTCCAAGAGGGAACTGGGCCGCCTCCTGAAGTTTCTCTTCCGTGGCTGAACATTTCCTGAGCTCCAGCCAGAATCAGCTTCCCTGCAATGGAAGCGCCTCGATGCCTGAACAATCCTGCCCTGCCTTCCCCATAACGCCCCTCCAAGTATCTAAGGACAGCTCCCTTGTCTCTCGAACGAGCCCTGCGTTTCCTATTGTCCCTCCTAGGTTTTCCCTTCAGGCCTCTTTTGGTCTCCTCTGGAGAAGCCCCAGATGGGCAACCTAGAAACGATGGTAGAAAGAACTAGGGGTCCAGGGAGCCTCCCCTCTTTGTTGTTGTGGTTTTCTTCTTGTTTGTGTTTAGATTTTTGTCTGATGCTTCCCCCAGGGGTGTTGCCTCCGCTGGAAGTAGGTACCCAGCCTCCACGACTCTCTCTGTGTGGGCATCATCCCTTCTGGCGTCAGCTTTCTCAGTTTGGCCCCCTGGCGCCTTGGTTTTCACTTCCCTTTTGACGTCCTTCCTGGAAGGTGCTCAGAACTGGGTCCTGGGTGCAAAATGAGCCATGCAGGTTAGAGGGGAGCAAGAGATCCTCTCGATCTTGACCCCCTTCCCTTTTGGTTGTATCGGCATCACTCCCTTGGCTCACACCCGGGTTGGGATCCTTCGAAGCACTGAGATCCTTTCCACTCAGATCCTTCTTGCCCAGAATGTTCCCAACCAGGGATTTCCCCCCCCCAAAAAAAAACCCCTCCCAGGTGTGGCCCTTGGCGTTTGTCCCTGTGGAGGCTTAAGAGCTGCGGTCCCACAGGGGTTAGAGTGCAGTACCGCTGGCTCCTTCTGCCGACTGCCGGCCGACAGATCAAACCTCTCCGGGCTCAAGGTGGACTCAGCCTTCCGTCCTTCCGAGGTGGGTAAAATGAGGGCCCAGATAGTTGCGTGCAACATGCTGACTCTGTAAACCACTTATGGCCGTGAAGCCCTGGGAAGCAGCATATGAGCCCTAAGGGCTGTTGCTATCTTGTGGGCCTCTGCCCGTGACTGTAGCTTGCAAGACCCTCCTAAGTCTTAGGAGAGCCCCAATGCCCCCCCCCCTCTAGATTGGCTCATCGTCCAGCTCCTTACAGAGCCTGGGCCAGAGCCTGGCGCTCTGCTTCTGGTCAGCTTGACCCAAGTCGCTGGCCTCTGTTCCCTGGGCAGCCGTGTTGGGTTGCCGTTCCTTTCTTTCCATCTGGGTTTTCTTTTGTTACCCCTACTTACACCCAGATCCCCTTTAAGGAACAAATGGAAAGAAAGTTGGAGATGAGCACCGTCCGAGCCAGGGGTCCGTCCCATCCTTCCCCTCCACCGAGAGAGCCAGAAAGCCCCCCGTCTGGCTCTCCCTGTGTGGCATCTGCACTTCCACGGCTCCTGGGCTTCCTCCGACGGCGCTTCCTGGCCACGAGAACTCAGCTAGGCCTCCTCTCAGCTGCCTTTGATTGTCTCTCCAGAACTCCAGAAGCCTCTGGGGAGCTTTTGGGATCTTGCTCTCCTGGCCAGGTTGTCCTTTATTGCGTCCCTCCTGTCCGAGGGCTCCGAGGGCTCCATCAGCACCAGGAGGGCCCAGGCCTTCTGCCAGCCAGGAGCAGAGCTGGCCGGTGTTGGCTTTGTCTCGCCTCCTTCCTGCCCGAATGTTCTCGGCTGAACCCCTTCCTGGGTCACCCTCCTGGGTCTCATGTTCCCTCCTCCTCCTCCAGAGGGATCCTTCCCGTGAGGTCCGAGGGCCAGCTGCTCCTCCACGGGAGCTTTGAAGGGGAGGGGATCCCCTCCCGTCAGTCTCCCGTCGCTTGGCGTCTCTTGTAGGAATGCTACGCTAAGGAACTCAGCCCGGAGAAGGAGAACCTCATCCTGCTCAACAAAGCGGAGCTGCTGGGGGAGGAGCAGCGCTCGGCCTGGGCCCGGTTCTTCCAGCGGGAAGGGGTCCGCGTGGTCTTCTGGTCGGCCTTGGCAGAGGGGAGCCGGCTGGGGGCCACCCCTGAGGTGAGAGGAAACCGGGGCTTGGTTGGTGGGTGAAGAAGCCCTGCTTGGCCTCCCAAAGGCCCCCGGGGGGTATGTGGCACCCAAACCTTCAGCTGCCTCAAGCCTTGAATTCCCGGCCCTGCGAGCGCCTTGCGTGGACCCCCTGGGCTGGCAAGCCCTCCTGCCTCCCCCTTCCCTTCCCCTGGCCCCCTTCGGCTCCTCTCCGGCTGGGGAGGGCCGCGTGCTTTACACCCGCCTCACCTGGCCAAGGAGCTGCCCCGGGGGGGGGATGCATGGGGTCTGTTTTGGGGGGAAAGTGGGGGTCTCTTCTGCGGCTTTTGGCCACAGGCGCCCCCTTTTCTTCGCTGAGGAGCTGGAAAGCAAGGAGGAGGAGACCACCCACCGAGGGAGCCCCCCCGGCCCCCAGCAGGAGAGCGACACGGAGGAGGAGGAAGAGGGGGAGGTGTATGAGGACTGTGAAGAGGAGGAAGAGGAAGAGGAGGAAGCCTGGCTGACCTGCTCTGAAGATGGGGAGCACGAGAGCCCCGTTGCGCCCTTGGGGAGAAGCAGGGCTGAGCTCTCACAACCCCCACCGCCCCCCCAGGGCCCCCCCGTCAGAAACAGCAGCCGCCTGGTACAAAGAGAGGAGCTGCTGGAGATACTTAAGGCCGTCCACGCTGGGAGGAAGAAGGTCCGGGAGGGAGAGCTGACCGTTGGCCTGGTGAGTTCATGGCTGTCCTGGGGAGACTCTGGCCGTCAGGTCCTCCTCCTGTGGAGCGGGGGGCGGCTTGGGGAAGGGGACGCCTGGCTCCTTCCTGGTCCCAGAGGGCCAAAGGTGGTGCTGGGCGAAGGCTCCGGGGGGGGGGAGGGAGTTAGGGTACGGAGCCCTTCCCCCCTCATGGCTGGGTTGCTGTGGCCCAGCGGGGGATGGGCTGCGGGGTCTTGGGGGCTCCTCTCCGTACGTCTCTTTTGCAAGCAGCTTTTCCATGGCCTGCAGTCAGGCCTCCACCGTGGCTCGTTCCTTCCGGCACTCGTCCCTTCTCCTCACAGCCGGTTGGGAAAAGGGGCTACTCTGCACCCTTCGATTCCTGGACTCTGAGGGCCCCGAAAGGGGCTTCAGCAGAGCCTCCTGCTTGGAGCCAAAATCCCAGGCTGTGCAGCCCCCCCTTGCCAGGCGCCTTGTCTGCAGGGAGCTGCCTCCTGGGAGGAAGCCCGCCTGGCCCTTTCCCAAGCCAGCTGACCCACACCACTCAGCCAAGCTCCGTGAAGTGACCAGTATCTGCCCCGCCCCCCCCCCCTCCCTCCCTCCCTCCCTCCCCAGGTGGGCTACCCCAACGTGGGGAAGAGCTCAACCATCAACACCATCCTTGGGAAGAAGAAGGTGTCTGTCTCCACCACGCCAGGACGCACAAAGCACTTCCAGGTACTGCCAGGAGCTCTGTGGGCTGGTGCTCGGAGCCCCCCTCCCTCCTCCCCGCTTGGTCGCCCCCTGGCAGTGAGCCCCCCCCCCTTTGAATCTCCATCCGGGAGAGGCCTGGCCCTGGGCTTCCCTTTCTGCTCCCCCTGGGCTGCCTCGTTCTTTCCTGTGGAGAGCCCGGGAGTGGGCAGAGGGGCCCTTGCGTGAAAAGGCAGAGGGTGCAGAAGCCCCGGGATAGGAAAGCCCATGCCCCCCATCCCCACCCACCCACCCCCTGGCTCTGCTGCAGCGGAAGCCCGGACCTGGGCTGGCCTGCCTCGCCCTTCCCTGCAGGAGGGAGGAGCGTGTCCTGAGCCTGAGGGGGGGGGGGACTTTGCAGACGCTGTTCGTGGAGCCCTCCCTTTGCCTTTGCGACTGTCCCGGCCTGGTGATGCCCTCCTTCGTCTCCACCAAAGCCGAAATGGTTTGCAGCGGCATCTTGCCCATCGATCAACTGCGTGACCACGTCCCCCCCGTCACCCTCATATCCTTTCTTGGGGTACACCATGGCCGGGCAGGGGAGGTGCACGGAGGGTGGGCAGGAAGGGAGGAGGCTGCCCAGGTTCAGCCTGGAGAAGGGAGGCAGGCGAGGGCCTCTGGCCGGAGAGGGCCAGTCCTTCAGGCCCCACGTCTGGAGACAGCTGGGGGGGGGCAAAAGGGGAGGGGCCGGCCCACCCAGGCGGGGCTCAGCTGTTCTGGAGTGAAGAGGGGAGGAAGCGTGGGGGGGGGGTTCTCTCAAGAGGGAAAGAGGGCCCCCCCACCCAAAGGCCCTTCCTTCACTCCCCCACGTCTGCCAACGGATCCCTCGGCCAGTCCTGGAGGCCACCTATGGGATCAGCATCCTCCGGCCACGCGAGGATGAGGACCCGGACCGGCCACCCACACCGGAGGAGCTTCTCTCGGCCCTGGGCTGTGAGTAACACCCCACAACCCCCGGAGGCCCAGAGGGGCTGCGAGGAGCTTTGTGCAGAATCTGGATGTCCCAGGTTCACAAGCTCCAGGGAGAAGAGGGCAGGAGCTGCCCCTTGGACGCTGGTCTGGAGGGGGACCTCTGGGGTTGCTGGGGGAGGGCAAGGGCAGGGGGGATGGGGGGGCATGGATAATGTTTCGGGAGCGGAGAAGTAGAACCTCATAGCAGAGAAAACCACTGGGCGGAAACCTGGGCCGGGAACAGGCAGTTCTCTGGCTGAGACTGAAAAGGGGGAGGAAAAGGGGGGTTGTCACTCCCCAAGGGCAGACCCTGGGCAGCTCTGAAAGGGGAAGGGCACAGCCCCCTCCCTCCTCCCCCTCCCTCCTCCTCCTCCTCCATAAATCTGATCCTCCGTCCATGGGTCTCCTTGGAAGGGGCAGAGGGGCATTCTGAGTGCTGGGTTGGGCTAAGCCCTGTGTGGCCCCCCCCTGTCTTCCCAGCAAAGGCCCCGGGGCCCGGGCTTGCTTCCCCCCCACGATGCTCGCCCCGCAGCCTCTCGTTTCCTCCCTCCCCTCCACATAGGCATGAGGGGCTTCATGACGGATCACGGGCAGCCAGACCAGCCACGCTCAGCCCGCCTGGTGCTGAAGGACTTTGTGACGGTGCGTTTGGGGGGCGCCTGAGCCTTGGGGGCAGAGCCGCTTTCAGAAGGGGAGGGCGCAGAGGAGGCATCCTTTTGTCCCAGGGGCTTCACTGGGGGGGGGGGGGCTTGTCTGCACCACCGCTGGCCTGGCAGGAGGCAAAGCCCCCCCCCCCGAGCACCCCTCCCCCCTGATTCCATGAGGGATTCTTGTGAGGAGGCCCCCGGAGCCCCCTTTCCTCCGGGGTCTCTGATCCAGACAGACAGGCGGAGGGAGGTGGACGTATGCAGCCACAGCAAGCCTTCAGCTGCTGCTGGAGCCCACAGGCCGGGCTGGAGAAACCGCCCTTCCAAGGCCAAAGCAAACTGCAGGGGGTTTAACCCAATGTGTGAACCCGGCCAGAAAGCAAGAAACACCCGGGAACGGGGAGGCCCTGATTAGCGGCAGACTGGCTGCCTGGGCAGGGACCGGGGGGGGGTCCCCCAGGGCTGCTTTGGGGGGGGGGGCGTGGGCACGGCCTTGCTCCCCCAGAACGTTTCTTCCCCTGGCCTTCCCTGCAGGGCAAGCTGCTCTATTGCCACCCACCTCCGGGGACGGATGCCAAGCTCTTCCAGCAGGGGCTCCAGCGGCTTCGTGCCAGCAAAGGGGCAGCAGTGCAGAGTGACGGGGAGCCGCCGCCTGGCAGGGGCCCCAGGGCAAAGCAGGTGGAGAACCCAGTGGACCTGGCCTTCTTCCACCAGGTGAGGCGGGGGGAGGCCTCAGGCGGCCGGTGGTCCTGCTCGCTCCGCCCTGCCAGCAGCCCCTTCAGGGGCAACGTTGCCTGGGCCTTTGCCCGTCCTTGGACCTTGGGGCCTCAGTGCTCTGCCTGTCTTCCAGGAGAACGTCCGGGCCCTGACCAGAGGCAACCGGGCCGGGCTGGGCTACCCAGCAGGGACGGCTGACCACCCCCTTTCCGGACCTGGCATGGCCGATGGAGCCGGGAAGCCGTGGAAGAGGCACGGCAACAGGAACAAGAAGCAGAAGCTGCGCCGCCTCACCCGGCACCTGGAGGCCTGATGGGGGGAGGCCTGGGGGTGGGGGGCAGCAGAGGCTCCCGAGGGAAGGGGCTGTCCTGGCGCCCTCGGGCGTGGGGAGGGGGCTCACCCGGGGCCCTCAGAAATAAAGGACGTTTCCGAACGGCGTCTCCTGATCCCTTGGGCTCGGTCGTCTCCTGAGTCACCACGAATGGAGCCTGACACCCATCGGCCGGCTGAGGGGGCTGGGTGGTTCTGCCAGAGGGGGGGGTGGGTGGGGTTTTTATGGGCTTTTTTATTACTATGCACTGGAATTACAAATGATGTAAGGTGCCAGGAGCCGAAGTGCAACGTAACTTTGTTAAATGAAATAAATGAAAGGCTGAGAACTTCCCGTCAGCAGAATCTACTCCCCAAGTGGTGCCTTTTCCTTTCTCAAGCCTCCTCCCTTCGCTTCGCACCCCGGCCGGGCAGGTGCCTCATGGGGACAGAGCTGGCTGTAGAAGCCACAATGACCGTAGCAGCCTCTGAAGCCTGTCCTGGCTCAGGAGACCTGGGTGGGTCTTGCCACAAGGCCAAGGAGGAGGAGGAGGAGGAGGCTCAAGGGAGGGGGAGGGGGGAAGGGACCACCCCAAAGGCCCCCGGTTGGCCTCCAGGGAGGAGCAAAGGCTGGCCTGACCCCCCCAAGGCTGCCCTCAGGCCCCCCAAGGAGCGCTGGCTCTAGTCCTGCTGGGCCTGGGCCAGCTTGGAGCCTCATGGCACCCGCTTCTGCCCTGCCCAGTGTGGGTGGGGGTGAGGGGTCGCCTGATCCTTGCAGGGATTCTCAGCTTTCCCGGGGCTGCCGGGAGTCTGTCCCCCTTGTGGGCATCCCCTGCAGCTCATTCCCTCTCCCCCACACGGGGGCGCTCTTCCCCCTGGATTAGCCCCAGGGAGTTTCAGCCAGAAACAAGCCTCTTTCCCCTTATGGGGACGGGGGAGGGGGCAACCTTGGAAAGTCATTGGAAAAACAACCCCCTGTAAGGTTTTATTATTGGTTCTTTTACATATGCGGGCTTCTTAATATTTTGTCTTTATTATATCAATATATATATATAGGAGTGATGTAACTGAACAGAAAAACCCATGGAAAATTAGCTGGCAATATTTGTATTCAGCAAGAAATTAACAGATGCATCTTCCCTTCTGTGGAAAAAGTAAAAAAAATTTTTTATTTATTTATTTATTATCAAAATTTATTTGCCGCCCAATCCCGAAGGACTCCGGGGGGGGGGGGGGCTTACAAAAAAGAGAGGAAAAAAAGAGAGTTTAAAATCACAAAACCACCACATGCATTCATTCTAATCAGGGCTGGAGCTCAACAATGAGGCCAAGAGCCCCAGGCCTGCCGGAACAGCCCGGTTTTTACAGCTTCCCTGAAGGCTTTATTTCCCCTTCAGGCAGAAGCAACCTGGGGGGGGGGGATTTTTTTGGAGCTGCCTCCGACCCTCTGACATACAAGCGTGGGCGGGGGAGGGGTGTCCCTCGCCTCCATGCAGCCTGTTTTTCGCTGTGCAACACTTGAGGTGTTCCATGCACCCAGCACCTTGATGGGATTTAGAGGTGGGCTTGACTCGGCCATCCCCAAAACCTCCATTTCCTTTTTCCAGCTCTGCTTTGGGGGATTTCCGTGGTCATGTTGCAAGGCCCCCTTTGCGCTGAGTTCCAGTCTCCCAAGAGATGTTGTCCTGCTACCCCGCAAGCGTCCCCTGGAACAATGAAGGCTTTGTGGTGCCCTCTGGGGTGTTGAGCTGCCCAGGTCCTGACGCCATGAAGCAGTAGCAGACCATAACTTTAACTCTCCCCCTGTCCCAAAGGGGCTTTTTCAGGAGGCAACTGGCCTTTTGTTTTTTTTCTTTGAAGATGTTTTGTTTCTCATCCAGTGTTTGAAGAACCCTCTTTCCCCAGGCCATCCACACATTCCATTCCAGGGCTGCAACCAGAAACTCCAAACCTGGTTGTTTAAGCTTCTATTTCATTCCTGTGTGGCTTAGCAGCTGGTGCGGGGCTCCACAGGGATCAGTTCTAGAGTTGGCCCCATTGCACAAATCCAGCAGGCACCCACACCACCCACACAGCTTCTCCATTGAACTGACCGCTTCAAAGTTCAAAGCAATTCCTGAGCCAATAAGGAGGAGCCGGGACGGCAGAAAAACGAAAGCCCGAAGTCTTGGAAGGAAGGAAGCTCAGCTAGGCTGCTCCCCTTCTGACCTGGAGAGCATGTCTTCCCCAGATGCCCCCAAGCGGAACCCCCAAAGGCTGCCTGCCCTGCCCTGCTCACTACAGCTGAGGAGGGGGCTTCGGATGGTTTTCTTTTTCTTAAAACACTCTTTATGTTTTGCTGTGAGCTGCTCTGAGTTACCGATGGCAGGTAGCAAGGACTTGTTAATATTTTGGAAGCAGCAAAGTGCATGGAAGGAATGTTCCAGTGACATCACCGGCTTTTGTGGGGTGGGGGCATCGGAGGAGCCCTTGCTGTGCTTGTACAGAAAGTGGACGAAGGTCTCTGGCTTCACTGTCTGTGTCATTCAGACAAAGCTGTGTAAATGCTCTTAGCACTGGAGTGGGTCCCACACCTCCTCCAACACCCGGGGTTGTTTTTTTTTGGGGGGGGATGCTTCTCTGGCCAGTGGGTAGATCTGCCTAGCCAGGGACGTTTCATGGGGGGAGGGGCTTCTAGGTGGCCCTTGGGGACTCGCCAGCTATCTTGGGTGCCAGAGAAAACACCTGCAGCAGCTGTTGTCACCTGTGTGTGTGTGGGGGGGGGAGGCTCGTCAGGCCCACAACTAAGGCCCGGTTCCTAAGACCCACCGGCTGCAGCTCCATGTCCCCCCCCCCCTTGTGTCGCAACTTCTGCCTGGTCCAAGACAAGGGGGGAGGGGGGAGAAAGGAGCAGCTCAGGGCCCATGACAATGGGCGAGGTTCCCCTGGATCCCCTCCTGATAAGACCCGGACCCCGGGACAACTGCCCTCCCGCTTTCTGCCCGCTGGGGCGGGGTCTGTTCCGGGGCCCTGGCTCACGTCCAGGAGGAAAGCCTGCGGGGGGTGGGGGGCGCTTTCCCTGCAGCTGGGCAGGAGGCGTCCTCGGCCTGCTCGATCAGGGGGCTGCCCGGACGCTCTGCCCCCCCCAGAGTCCTGCTGGCCGAGCGGCTGAAGGGGCGCCGGAGGGCAAAATCCCCCCAGGACGGGACGGGGCATCTTGAATTGGGGCTGCGGCCCGGGGGAGGCCTTGGAGAGTGCCGGGGAGGCCTCCCGCCGGGGGCTGCATCGGCCGCACTTCCACGGCGGGCACCGGCCCTTCAGAGCCGCGGGGGGGAAGGGAGCGGCGGCCCCGCAGGGTCCCCTCGCGGGAGGGGAGAGGTTGCCGCCGCCCCTCCCACGCCGCCGCCGGTGAGGGGGGTCGCCCGTGGCCCCGGGGCGGGGGGGGGGTTGGGGAGGCGGGAGGGGAGCCCGGCCTTGGGGGGGGGTCGCGGGGGCGGGGCTCCCCAGGGGAAGGGCGGGGCGTGAGGCAGGTGCCCCTCCCGCGAAGGCACGTGGGCCCGTCGGGAGGCCCGGCCGGCGCGGTGCGTGACGTCACTTCCCGTCGCCGGCGCGGAGGGCCCCGCGGAGCCGGTTGGACGCCTGCAGCCTGGCCGGGCGGGCGAGGCAGGTGAGTGCGGGCGGGCGGGCGGGCGGGGGCGGGGAATCCGAGGCTGGGGGCCGTCGGGCGCTGCGGTGGGCCAGGCAGGGTCCCGGGGGGTGGAGAGCTGGGAGGGAAGAGGCGGCGGCGCGGGCCACGCGGGGCTCCCATCGGGCGAGGCTCCGTCGGGGCGCGTCTGCCCAGGAGGCCGCTCAAGGGGTCCAGCCTCCCCCCCCCCCGGCAGGAACCCCGCTGGCAGCTGCGGAGGGGGAAGCGGGACGGCGCCCTCCGTCCGTCTCCCCTCTCGCTTCCCCGCGGGAGGAGCCGCCTTTGCTGCCCTCGGGGCTGCCCCCCCATCGCCCCCCTATTCGTGTCCCGGAGCCCCCGGGTGGGACGGGAGAGGGAAGCCGAGGCTCTCCCGCCTGGCCCGGCTCCTATCCCCAGCTGCCTCCCTCCTCCTGGTCAGGCTGAGGTTCGGGGCCGGGCCTGGGTCCTGCCCTTCCTGGCCAGGGCTGGGGGGCTCGGGGTGGAAAGAGCTGCCCTTTCCGGTCGGAGGAGGAAAGGACCCCGCGGCCCCAAAGGGCTCTCCCCCCCCCTCGGGCCAAGGTAAGGCTCTGGGTTCAAGAGACGCGCCTCTCTACACCCCCTCCCCCTCCCTGAAGTCCGATTTATGAAACGGCTGTAATTTACATTGAGCACACCGGGTGCGATTTTATGAGTAAACCAAGAGAGGAATTTATGTTTTATGTTTATTTTAAAAAAAGAACGAGGTTTTGGGATTGGTGAAGTTGGGATTAAACCAATTTTTCGAAGGTTCCCTCTGAAGGTGAAAGAGAGGTGGGCACAATGCAAATCAAGGTACAGGATTACTGCATCGTGCCCACCTCTCTTTCACCTCTGGCAGGCACTCTTGGGAGTGGAAGCCTCCTGAGTTTTACAAAGTCTCTGCCAGGCATTTGGGCAAAATGGCCCTTTGGAGCAACAGGGGAAGAAGAGGCGTCCTTGGTGGTGGTGGTGGTGAAATGGGAGGGGAGGCAGGAACCCTTTGCATCTTGTCTTTGAGAACACCCAACAACCTGGGCCCTGCAGGCTGCTCATCCTTTGCAAAACCTCCCCCATCGATTCCCCCAGGCTCTCAACAGGGGCAGAGCTTCACTGGGAAAGTTGGGATACATTCAGCCAGGCCTTAAAAGTCGCCCCTCTTGAACTGTATAACATAGGCAGACTATCAGCACGGGGAACATTTAATTTTGCATTACCGGTATGTCATAAATCGCTTTATGATAAATGTCCTAAAATGTTCTTTAAAAATTGCCAAATTTCAATTCTGTGGGAATCCTGCATCCTGGGTTTTGGATGCATTCTGTAAGTTAGCCCGTTTGAGGTGCCTTGGTTCAAAATGTCTTGCCCTGTAATGCATCGTTTTGCCAAGTTAAAGGTTGCATGCATCAGATTTTTATTAGTTTATAGATTTAAAGCCGCTTAATTCCAACCACCGCATCTAGCTTGGTAGTTTGATGGATTCCCTCCCAAGAGAAACCTGCACCCCCTGTTGATTTCATGTCATTGTTCACCCAGGAACAAGGAGGATTAAGATATCTTTTAAAATTACTCTGAATTTCTTTACATAGAAATGCCTGAGGTTGTATCCTTCCAAAGATCCTTATTGTGGATGTTTTACTTTTTATAATACTTTATATATATCCCATTCAGGAGAGTGAAAAAAGCAGAAAATGATGAAATTTTCCCCCAGTCCTTGTGACATAAAGCGGCATTTCCTTAGAAGCCCATCTTGTGTCTGCTGAGTTCAATCCCTTCAGAAAATAAAACTTCAGCTATTTGGGGAGGGGGGTGGGGGGGCCGTGAAAGGGCAATGACATTTGAGACTGGTGGTTTTCATCAGTTTTTATTCCTTCTTTGTTTAATATGGCAGTAAAAAGTTCAGAATTTAAAAAAAAGAAAATAGAGAACTAAAGGCCAGCCAAAAAAATCAGAAAGGCTTACATTACATCAACAAGAGACTTAAGGAAAGAGGCCCATGGCTGGAGTTACCTATTCGATATTCCTAGAATTCCCTTAGAAGAGACAGCCGTAATCTTGGTCAATACAGGCAAGAATAAAGGGCCAGATTTGGGGGGGGGGGGAGACCCACCCTGTCCTTTAATAGCCGGGTTCATTGACGTTCTTTAACTGTCGCTTTAGTCAGAACTCTTATAAGTAGGAGGTTCATTTCTGACTCAGGCCTAGAGTTTAGTCTGGCAGCCTGTTAAAATTGAACTTCCAGGTTGGACCTGAATCATATCTTGTGCTGGCTGTGCAAATCCCTATCTTAACTGGGATGCAGGTCAGAGTGTCTTGACATAGCAGATCTGCTTGCCACACCTGCCCTGTTGCGAAAGAACGTCGTCGTTGTCGTCGTCCTCCGCCTGGGCATATCTGGAGGGAGCCCAACAGCCCCCCTCTCGGGCGTACATTGTACCTTAGCTGTGATGTGAGGCTTGGCTTGCCTGATTTGTTAGCATAAGGTACCTTTGGCCTTAAGCCTCACTGTCCAAGTGAATTTTTTTTTTAATACACGGCAAAACCCATAATTCTGTAAAGAATGCACTTTTCAGCAATGTAAATATTGTTTTAGCTTGATGGGTGCTCCATACAATGGTCTTCCTTAGGCCCAAACTTTGAAACAAAAGCTTACATTATGCTGCAAATCCCAAGATGGGAAACGATAAAAGAGAGAGCTTTGTTAAAAAGTTGCTGGTATACTTGTAAAATTTCCAGGTATTCATCATCCAGCGATGATATCATGCAGATTTCCAAGTGGTGTCAAGGGGGCAGCTTGACGCCATTCAGCTGCGGAGTCCTTCTGGCCGCACAGAAGCTCCTCGGAGGGCTGGAGGGGCTGCACAGAGGCAGGAGGGAAACCAGGGCCTGGGCCATTGCGTAGCCTCCTCCGCCGCCTCCTTCTCTCTTCACGGAGGATACCCCAGAAGAGGAGGCAGAAATGGGAGGAAGGGAGCCCTTGTTCACTTTTCAACAGGAAGCGGAGGCGACCCTCCTGTGGGCCACTGAGGGAGGAGAAGCTTCTTTAGATCTGCTTTACAGTTGCGCAGCCCCTTTAGACCAAGGGAGGCGTGACTGCAGCCTCCTTTCGTTCCTCGATGGCATTCGCTCTCTGGGCCCGGAGTTTATTCATTCATTTGGCGTTTTCAGTTTTTCTTTGAGCTGAGCGCAGGACAGGCAGCTGGCGAGGTGGTGGTTGTGGCGGCGGCTCTTGAACCGCGGGGAGGGTGATGTCAGATTTTGGAAGTCTCTCAGCGGGGGACAGGAGGGGGTGGCAGGGTTGGGCGCTTTGTTCCCTCAGTCTGGAGGGCTTCAGGGCACGGATGGCGGGGTCTTCCCTAACAAGACCCCCAGTATCGTCTCTCCTTAGAAATCTTATCGCTCGGGAGATAAGAACAAGGACAGACAGGGCGGCTGCTGTCGCATGACACGGCCCAGGTATTGTTTAAGCAAAATATGCAGACTATTTTTAGGTGCCTCCAAGCAGCTCTTGCCAACTTCCTCTGTGATTTCATCTGGCCTCCCAACTCCCTGCTGAGCTCTGGGTCATACGGGCCACTCTGGGAGGCGCCTTTCTCGGAATGCGGCTGGGCGCTCCGGAGCTCCAGTCTCCCTCAGCTCTGAATGCCTATGAAACAAAGCAGGCACGACGCTGCTGCTGCTGCTGCTGCTGCCCTTCCTGAGCCCTTCCTGGTTTTCAGGGGCGGTGGGGGGAGTCCGTGGGATCTGAGGGGAGCTGCTTCCCTGGTCCGGCGAGGTCCCTGGCCTCTTGCCTAGTGAAGCATGGAGGCCCACTGGGGGTGGTGGGGGTGGCGCAGCTTCACCCTCTGCTCCAGTGATGGGGAGCCCCAAAGAAACTGCACTGTGAATAAACCATTCTCTGCCTCAGAAACAGGTTGAAGGAGCATCGAGTCCTCCTGAAATCCAGGCAGGATCATCGCTTCTACTTGAGGGTTGGTGTGATGCCCACACAAGGACACCCCCCCCCCACAACATCCGTGTGCAGCTGTTATTGTCTCTCTTTCGTAGCTCTGCCTCTCCTAAAAAGGCCCTTGCAGCCCTGTGCAAAGCTTCCTTCAGAGCTCCTCGGTGGAGGCTGCTGCTCTTCCTGCCCGGTGGGGCTCCCAGGGGTCTGGATTGCCCGAGGGAAGACTGGGCAGCTGCTAGGAGAGGCATGCAGTGGAGTTTCATTCTGAAGCGGTTGGTCTTTGGTTTTTGTCTTTATTTTGGTTGGACAGCGATGATTGAGTTGTTGCTTTTCACGTTGTCGTTGGCTTAGTTGCTTGGCGAGTGAGCAGCCGTCCAAACCGAAGGAATGAATGGGTGAATAAACAGTTGCGTCAGGGAGGGATGCGATCCGGTTGAATCCTGTGCATACTTTTCCTTCTGCACTGGCAGCGTTTCCGGATTTGTGCACTTGCACAGCTCTTCTCAGCAGAAGCCGTGAAGCGGAAATTGGGGGCTCTGACCTCGTGCTCCTCCTGAGTCCAGGTGTGGCTCCCTTTGAGCCACACCTGGACTTCTGGCACCTCTCTTTCTTCCCTGCAGGAAGTGGCTCCATGAGCCGGGAAACAGATTCTTGGGGAGCGTTTCAAGCTTGAATCCCGAGTGGGGCGTCTTCTATGCCAGCGTTTCTCAACCGTGGCGACTTTAAGTCAGGCGGACTTCAATTCCCAGAAATCCCCAGCCGGCAAAGCGTTGAATGTCTTGACTTAAAGCCGCCACGGTTGAGAAGGACTCTTATGGGCTCTTCCGCCATCTGCTGACGGAGCAGATGAGGGACAAGGCTTTGCAGGGATGGCGAGAGGCCGCCGCCAGGGGAGCAGGCAAGACCCCCTCATTCCTGCCACCAGTCTGCCACACCTCCAGCCGAAACCCAGTCGCCCACCCCCAATTCTCCTTCCGTGCTGTGGAAGCTAAAGATGACCTCGCAAGCCCCCTTTTCCCGACGGCTGGGCGCCCCGGAGGCCTCGGGTGCATCTGCCTGTTTTCTTACGAGGAAGTAAGGAGTTGGGCAAACGGGGGCAAATTCAAGGCACGCAGGGGGGGTTCTCAATCAAGAGGCCTCCTGGCAAAATGAGAAATAACCGAGTCCGGAAGGAAGGAGCATTGAACGAAGGAGAGCAGAAGGGAGCGATCAAAATGGAGAGAATGAGAACGCCTGAAGGAAGAGTGTTTGTTTGTATCCCACCTTCATTATTCTTACTAATAACTGGCACAGGAAGAGGAGATCGGCCCGCTTGCCCCCTGATTCGTTTTGGCCGACAGAAACAGAAATACAGGACCCGCTGTGCCAAGGGGAGTCCACGCACCCCTTGAAGCGGCAATTGAAGCCTCTCGCCCACCGACTCTGACCTGGCCCTCAAGGCCCTTTGGCAGGCAGCCCTCAGGGTCTCCCTCGGGGGGGGGGGTCCCTGGGGGCAGGGCAGGCACAGCCAGGGTGGAGGAGCGGGAGGGAGGGGAGGGAGGGGGGCCACCGGCAGCCAGGCTTTTCTGAGAGCCTCCCTAAAGGGAGAAGATGGGAGAGGAGGGGTGGAAGAAGGGCAGATGGCTGGGTCAAGGGAAGGGGAGCCAGGCCTCAGGCTGGAGGCCCCAGGGACTCTCTCTCTCCTTCCTAAAAGCCTCCAGTGTTGAAGTTGAAGGGAATGTTGGTTGGACAATCAAGGTAAAGGGCCTCCTGCCTGAGAAGGGGGCTGGACTAGAAGACCTCCAAGGCCCCATCCAGCTCCATGACTCTGTCATTCTGTTAGTGAGCAATGCTGGCATTCAGCCCTCCCTCCCTTTCCCTTGCCTTTCTCCCTCATCTGCTGGCTGTTTTCCCCCCAAAGGGAAGAGTGGGATGGGGGGGGTGTCATCAGTCATGGGGGCAGTTTGTGAGCCTGCCCCCCCCTCCCCGGTCCTATCCTCTGGCCACAAAGCCCCACCCCCACCCCCCGGGGCAGCCTCCCAGTCTTCGAGTATTTTTTTCGAGTATTTATTAATACTTATAGGCCGCCCTTTTCCCTGAGGGGACTCAGGGCAGCTTACATAAAATGAGGGGAGGGGGTATACAAACAATAGACACACACAACACATAGAGTAAAATAATAAGCAACATTCATTCATCATTCGGGTGGGGGCAATTATCTTTGTCCCCAGGCCTGACGGGATAGCCAGGTCTTGAGGGCTGTGCGGAAGGTCTGGAGGGTGGTGAGGGTACAAATCTCCACAGGGAGATCGTTCCAAAGGGTCGGAGCTACTACTGAACAGGCTCTCCTCCATGTAGTTGCCAGTCGGCACTGACTGGCAGATGGAACTCGGAGGAGGCCTAATCTATGAGATCTAATTGGTCGCAGGGAGGTAATTGGCAGGAGGCGGTCTCTCAAGTACGCAGACCCACTACCATGAAGGGCTTTATGAGTGACAAGTAGCACCTTGAAGCGCACCCGGAGATCGACAGGTAGCCAGCGCAGCTCGCGGAGGATAGGTGTTATGTGGGTGAACCGAGGTGCACCCACAATCACTCGCGCGGCTGCGTTCTGGACTAGCTGAAGTCGCCGGATGCTCTTCAAGGGCAGCCCCATGTAGAGCACATTGCAGTATTCCAGCCTAGAGGTCACAAGGGCCCGAGTGACTGTTGTGAGAGCCTCCCGGTTCAGGTAGGGTCGCAACTGGCGCACCAGGCGAACCTGAGCAAATGCCCCCCTGGTCACAGCCGTCAGATGATGGTCAAAAGTCAGCTGTGGGTCCAGGAGGACTCCCAAGTTGCGAACCCTCTCTGAGGGGTATAGGGTTTGACCCCCCAGCCTGAGCGATGGAACACTGATCGAATTATTGGGAGGAAAACACAACAGCCACTCGGTCTTCTCCGGGTTGAGTACAAGCTTGTTAGCCCTCATCCAATCCATAACGGCCTCAAGACCCCGGTTCATCACGTCCACCGCTTCATTGAGTTGGCACGGGGCGGACAGATACAACTGAGTATCGTCCGCATATTGATGGTATCTTATCCCGTGCCTCCGAATGATCTCACCCAGCAGTTTCATGTAGATGTTAAATAGTAGGGGGGATAAGACCGAACCCTGCGGCACCCCATATGTTAGGGGCCTAGGGGTCGATCTCTGCCCCCCCACTAACACCGACTGCGACCTGTCCGAGAGGTAGGAGGAGAACCACCGTAACACAGTGCCTCCCACTCCCACCTCCCGCAGTCGTCGCAGAAGGATACCATGGTCGATGGTATCGAAAGCTGCCGAGAGGTCGAGGAGAACCAGGATGGAGGGATGGCCTCCATCTCTGGCTCTCCAAAGATCATCGGTCAATGCGACCAAAGCGGTTTCTGTGCTGTAACCGGGTCTGAAGCCTGACTGGAAGGGGTCGAGATAGCTTGCTTCCTCCAAGGACCGCCGAAGCTGGAAGGCCACCACCTTCTCAACAACCTTCCCAACAAAAGGGAGGTTGGAGACTGGACGGTAGTTGTTAAGGACAGCTGGATCCAGAGATGGCTTCTTCAGGAGGGGTCTCACCACCGCCGCTTTAAGTGCGGCGGGGAAGTGCCCCTCCCGAAGAGAGGCGGTAACAACCGCCTGGATCCAGCCTCGTGTCACCTCACTGCTGTTGACAACCAGCCATGAGGGACACGGGTCCAGTACACAGGTGGAGGCACTCACAGCTCTCATGGCCATGTCCATATCCCCAGGGGCAACATCCTGAAACTCAACCCAGAGGTGGTCTACCTCATCCTCTTGTGCTTCGGCTGGAACTGCAGGGATGGAGTCCAAATCCGACCGAAACCGAGCAATTTTGTCCGCTAAGAATTGGGCATAATCCTCAGCTCTACCCTGCAAGGGTTCCCCCGTATCCCTCCTATTTAGGAGGGAACGGGTTATCCTAAACAGTCTTGCTGGGTGCTTCTTTGTGGGCTGGGTGTCTTTGGTGCCGTCCCTGCAAGGCGGGCTCCCCAGGGCAAGCAGTGACCGCCGTATGTCCGTGCCAAAGCGTCGGCGCCTTTCCCCCTGTTTTGGGGTCTCGTGCTCGCCCCAGCTCTGAGCACAAAGCCGCCCATTGTGGAAGCAAGGAAGGGTTTGGTCGGAGGCATAATATCCTCCGCGCTTTTAGCCCTGCAGATAAGATCAGGACTCCTGCCTGCACGGCCCTCGGCCCCAGCGGCCATTTGTGTGCTTTGAATAGAGTGCGCTGCTCCCTCCGTCTGGGGGCCGAGGGCACATCCTCCGCCCCCCATTCAAGCCAGCCATTGTTGGCCTTTTCGGTGGTTGCGCTCCAGGGCGAGCTGTGCCAAGAGCCTTTCTGATAAAAGAGTTTAAGCACTTTGGAGACTTTGTTTTCTGAAGGTTCTGACAAAACAGTTCATTGGCAGGACTTCCTCCCAGATAGCAGGATGGCTATTAAGGAACGGCCTCAGCGATAAAAGCTGGCCAGGCAGCGGAGAGGCTGGAGGGGAGCTGCCGCTGCCGCTGCTGCTGCTGGCGCTGAAGGAGCCGGGCCGTGGGCTCCAAGCGCCTCAGGCGAACGGCCGGCTTGCCCTTCTGATGCGCGGCCTCTCCAGGCTTTCCTCCCTGGGGGTGAGCGAGGCGCCTGGGGGCCGGGGGACGATGGGCGCTTGGCAGTCTGGCTGGAGCAGGAGAAACGGGGAGGGGGGAGCAGCAAGGAGGGGAGGGGAGGGCTTCACCCACCAGGGTCTCCCTGGATCCTTTCAGCTTTGGTGTCTCGTGTTAGGGTCCCAAATAGAATCCGAAACCAGGCGTCCGGTCAGGTCTGCAGCCGTATTCCTTCTGGATCTTTGGCCTGCCATCTTGTCCTGCAGGGAGGTGCCAAAGCTGCAGAAGGCGGGGCTTGCTCTGGGGTGAGGGTGGGGGGGGTCGCGTTCTGTGGGAGTTCAGAGTTGACACTCTCCAGCTTTCTGTTGTAGAGGGGGGGGGGCTTTTCTCCCTTCGGCTGCCTTGCTTGGAAGGGCAGAATAATCTTGAGGACCAAGCTCAGCTTCATGGATTATAAAATGGGTTTTCTGTGCCCGGTTATCCTTTCTTCCTGAGGCCTTCCGATCTGGCAAGGAGGCGGGGACCCTATTTGCCTTTTCCGAGGGGCGGGGCCAGCCCTTCAATGGGACAACAGGCTGAGAGCAGCAGTGTTGTTATTTATTATGGTTGGTCAGCCAGATGTTTAGAGAGGAGTTGGTCGCCTTATCCTCTTATCGGAAACTGGGGTGTTCCGGTGTTGTTGTTAGATGGTATTACAGGTCTTGTCCCAAAAGTTAAGCCCTTCGGAGCCAAGCTGCCCTTTGCAATTGACTGGTGGTGATTTGGTCAATGCCGCCCGTGTTCAAGCGGTGCTCCAGGTGTCTTCCGATGGCACCCAAAGCGTCTCCCATTGCTATAGGTCTGGTCCTCGCTCTCTTCGGCCACAGTCATTCAACTTCCGTTTGCAGGTCTTTGTAAGTTGGATTTTCTCCAGTTTTTCTATTCGGTATCTCCAGATATTGTAAGATCCATTATTCAGATATTACTTCTTCTTTTTTTTTTTGTCTTCTGAAAAGTTGTAAAGTCTAGAATGTTCTGTGCCTGGTCTGTGTCGGTTTGCCTTCTAAAGTCCCGGAGCACTTTAGAGTTCCTTTCTTTTCAATGACTTTCTCTGTTTTATGATCCCACCAATTTTTCCTTGCAGGCAAAAATGGTATTTCTTGAAGATCTCTGTGGCTACCTTGCCATGCCGTTGCTTGTAGTCGGTCCTTGTGATTTTCTTGCAGCAGCTGCTAATCAAGTGGTCTCCTTCTCCTCCTGCATCGGTTCTCCAGGCTGGGTTTGGAGCAGCCAGAATTAGCTCCCTTCTTCAACTCTCCTGCTCTGAGCCATTTGCCACGTCTCGTGGTTACCTGCCTTTCCCCCCCCCCCCAATGTAGTGGCCCCGTGATACTTTTGTCTTCTTCCGGTGCCTCTTTCCTGTTCTTCATTTGGTCTTCCTCGTAGGCCGTTTTGGTCTCCCCGGTGCTCAGGAAGCGTCAGTGCATCTCCTTCGCTGTCCTTCAGATAGTCCCCCAAGGCCCTTTTCACTCCTCCAACTGCCTTGCGTACTTGCAACGTTCCCCGCCCCTCCGTTTTCCTTGGGAGGGAGAGTCTGTCAACACTGCTGTGTGGATACCTTGTTTTTCTGACCTTCCTATCCTTTAGTTCTGCTTGGGTCCAGGTCACTCGTACGGCTGGAATTGCCCAGGTGTCGGCTCCCTCGGTGCTGTTTCCTCCTCTGAGTTTTTCACTCTCCCGGCGCCTTCACTTCTCACCACCTCCTTGACTTCCGCGTGCCTGACGTTGTTGGTTTGAAGGATGCCCAGGTGTTTTTAGTGGCTGTCTTCACCCAGGCAGACTTGGTGTTATTTGCAGAGGCCTCTGGATTCCTTCAGCGTTACTGTTTTCCCCTGTTGATGCTAAAGGAGGCATCTTCATCCAGGCCAAGCTCTCCACTACACCCGTATCCTCTTATTCCTCCCTTCCCTCCCACAACAGGTAAGAAGAGGGTGGACCTCCTTCTTCCTCTTCCTCCTCCTCCTCCTCCTCCTCCTCCTTCTTCTTCTTCTTCTTCTCCTTCCTCCTCCTCCTCCTCCTCCTCCTCCTCCTCCTTCTTCTCCTTCTTCTTCTTCTTCCAAGAACACATTCTTAGATCAGTTCGGACAGGAGCATGGATTCTGGAAGATGCTTTATTTTGGGGTCCAAATCTAAAGGGCAGATTTTTAACTTACTCAGGGGGAGGCCCCAAGTTGGCTTTACTAGTGCAGTAAGAAGTGAGTTTTACAAGGAGTTTTAAGAGCTGCTCAGCTTGAGGTGGCATTTCCCCCCACCCAGTGACAGCACCTGGGGCTGCGCTTGTGGGGAAAGAGCGCTTGCCTCGTGGCCTCCTTGGGGGCCGGTTGTCCCTTTGGGGACAGCGGCTGACCTCCCTCTTCCGGGGGTCTCCTGGGAGTTTGACTAACTGGGTTTTATTCTCTCGGGAGCGTCACTCCCACCTTCACCGTGGGACGGCCAGAGGCCCCAAGTCTCCCCTGGCTCTGGAAGAAACGGGGAGGAGGCCGAGGCTGGCTGCTTGTTTCTCCAAAGGCAGCCTAGGCCCCAGGAGCAGGGTGGGGGGATAGCCCCCCTGCCCTTTGGAGGTCATGCTGAGCTCCGAGCAACGGGCCTGATGGCCACCTGGGTACAGAGAGTGCTGGGCGAAATGATGAGCGTCCTCCCATGGACAAGGAAGGGAGCAGCTGGAGCGCCCACTGGGTGGGAAAGCCCACCGGGCGTGGAATCACAGGCCAGGTCTTTAAAAGCCCCCCTTCTCCTGGGCAGAAGGAAGCCCCTTGCTGCCTCCCCTTGGCTCTGGCCTGTGAAGCCTCTGGGGATGGCTGGGAGCCCTGTGGTTCTTTGCCTCCCTCCCTCTTCCCTGCAATTGGAGAGGAACCTTCTGGACTCTGCCAGAAAACTCCCCCCTCCCCCTTTAACTTAGATTGATTTAGATTTATGCAAAGGCCTTAAACTAAAAACTGGAGGCGGGGAGACAGCCGCTTGTAGGGCCTGAGCCCAGGGAAGGTCGCCCGAGTGGTGGGAAAGAAGGGAGCTCTCGGTACAAAACGGGAGACGGAGGAAGCAGACAAACATGGGGTCAGTCAAAAGGCCCCCAGATGCCCCCCCCCCCCACACCAATCCTCAAAGGACGAGGGAGAGGCTTTGGGGGAACGTCCTGGCCCAGGGCTGCCTTGACTGGAACTTGGTGGGAGGAAACGCAAGGCTGGAATGTGCAGCCAGAAGGATTTAAATGGTTCAAAAGAAACAGACCTAACAAAGGTAGAGTAGCACTAGATGTGAGAAATAACTACACCTCTGCAAAAGAAAAACTCCTTGGTTGCATTTGAATTAAGATCAAAGTGGGGGGGGGAGAGAGAATGATGTGGGCTGCAGCTACCAGAAAGGTGATAGTGGAATCAAGATCCGGTGGGGGGGACGGGGGACAGTGCTGCTTTAGGACGGTTAAGGGGGGCGAGGTACCTTCAGCCTGTTGAAAGGAAAGATTAGGGCTGACGGGTCTCCCAGTCACGGTTGATAAAAAATTGATGATTTTTATCAAACTTACTTTAATAAAATGCTCTTGGAGTAAACATCTA
Organism: Thamnophis sirtalis; assembly: GCF_051295495.1. NCBI lineage: Eukaryota > Metazoa > Chordata > Lepidosauria > Squamata > Natricidae > Thamnophis > Thamnophis sirtalis. The sequence goes on from NW_028261391.1 coordinate 217,188, forward strand.
TCTAAGGATAGTTTTCTATTTAAGATGTATTAATAATTTAGTTTATTCAGCATGAAACGGAGCTTAGTTGTGTCCCACGAGGAGGCTGTATATTCTGCAGTATCGGGACTGTCGGTGAGTCAAGAGCGGGTCAGAGGAGGAGCCGCTGCAGGACATCGATGGCAGCTGCCCTTCAAAACCATGACTTGATTTAAGCCAAGCCTTTTTACTGGTGACTTAAATCATCATTTAAATCCAATCCCCCGTGGCTGAAGGGGCTGCCCCGGGGAAGAGGGCTTCAATCTCTCCTCCAAAGCACCCGGTGGCTGGACTGGAGGTAACTCGATGGAAGATGGTTAAAGAGAGACGCAACCTAGGAGTGAGGCAGAAGGAGGAAGCCGTGGAACGGCTGTCCTCCAGAGGTTGTGCTGGCTCCGTCAGAAGAGGCTGGGCAGCCATTGGCCCAGCCTAGTTTGGGGCCTTGGACAAGGAGCCCCTCCTGACTCTCCTCCTTCCCCCCACCCCCCTTTGTCTTTTCCCTCCGAGGGGGAGGCTGGGGAACGAGGTGGAGCCCTCTGGCAGGGAGAGGAGGGGGGCAAAGGTCCACTCGGGAGCCCTGAGAGAGGGAGACGGTGGCAGCTCTGCCCTTTGCCCTCCCGGGGGCTTCCTGCGGTGGGTGCTGCTGACGCAGGCGGCCCAGGGCTTCCCCTGCACCCAGGTGGAACCAGCCGGGGCTCGCTGGAGCTCATCCGTTGCACAAACAAGCCCAGCCTCCCTGGGAGGCGTCAGGCATTGCTGGCAGCATCACCTTATTTCCTGGTCCGGGGAGTCCAGGATGGCGAAAGAAGGGGAGAGGCACACCTGCCACCATCCCTTCCTGTCTTCAGCAGAGGAACAGAGACCGGAGGGGCAGAGAAAACGCCAAGGAGGGAGGGGGGGTGGCCAGGTGTGGCTCTTCAGGTGCAGCTGCCTTGCATGGCTGACAGGCTTGGTTTCTGTTTACTTCAAGAGGATTTCTACACAGATAGCCCTCCACTGAAGGCGGATTCCCTCTGCTAAGCACCTCCTGCCCCATTGGATGATCTCGTCTCACCACAGTTCAAGTGAATCCCTGCAGCTGTTCAGGGAGAGGCGGGGGGAGAGGCGGGGGGGGGGGGTTAAGGAAATCCGGCTTCCCCCAGAGACTTTGCTTGCTGCAGGAGGGGAAGCTGTGGCCGTCCTACAGCCATGCCGGTGGTTCTTTCAAGGAGAGGCTGGACTGCCATTTGTCAGAAAAGGTGTAGGGGGGTTGGACTAGATGACCTACAAGGTCCCTTCTAACTCTGTTCATCTGTAAAGTGTCCAAACTTTGATCCCATCACTGCGGGGAGGCTGCGGCGCTCGTAAACAAGTGTGAAAAACGCTCATAAGTGGCCTTTTTTCAGTGCTGCTGTAACTTCGGATGGCCACTAAATGAGTGGTCGTAGGTTGAGGGCTGCCTGCACCCCCTTTTCTAGCCGAAGGATGACAAGGAGCAAAAGCTGTGCATCCTTTCCAAGAGCTCCCTTGTAGAGTCCAGGCCAGGGATTTCCTCCGGGCTGTGGCCACAGAGCCCGTGCCCCCCTCTTCTCCCCCCCACCACCAAGCGGGCGAGAGTTGTGGGGTTTCTCTCCAGAGGGGCTTTGCCCGAGGAAGGCCAAGGCAGAAGGCAGAGCAGCTCTTAGTAAATGGGCTTCAACTCAGCCCTCCTCCCGCGTGGCTGGGCGTGGCTGGGCGGGGAATTCTGGGAGCTCTTAAAGGGGCCGAGGTTGAGAAACTCTGGTTTCAAAGCTGCTTCCTTTTTCTCCCCCAGTCCGAGGTTCCCTGGGACCAAGCTAAGAATCCAGCATCATGGACAATGAAGAGAACGTCCTCCAGGAAGGCGAAGAAGAGGAGCTGGTAAGCCCTTCATCCTCATCTCCCTCCCTCCCCCCTCCCAGGCTTAACTCCATGGCATCAGACACACAGACAGACACAGACACACAAGCACATACACTCGCAGCTGCAGGCAATAGTTGAGCAGAGACGAAAGGTTCCCTGCAGCCATTCCAAGCCCTCCCACAGGTTGGCCAAGATCTCGCCTGCCTTCAACATGCCCTCCTCACCCGTGGGAGTCCCCTGGGCCTCTCGGGTCAGGCCCTCGCTCTCTCAGCCCAGCCTACCTCACATGGCTGTTTGGGGAGATGAATACCCATGGAGACCTCCTAGACCTATGGGAAAATCCTTCCTTCCTTCCTTCCTTCCTTCCTTCCTTCCTTCCTTCCTTCCTTCCTTCCTTCCGAAGATGTGAAGGTGAAAGCTCCCGCAGGGGCCCCAACAAGCTGCACCCCCATCTCTATAGCAATAGCAGTTAGACTTATATAGCGCTTCATAGGGCTTTCAGCCCTCTCTAAGCGGTTTACAGAGTCAGCATATCGCCCCCAACAACAATCCGGGTCCTCATTTCACCCACTTCGGAAGGATGGAAGGCTGAGTCAACCCTGAGCCTAGTGGGATTTGAACAGCCGAACTGCAGCTAACAGTCAGCTGAAGTGGCCTGCAGTGCTGCATTTAACCACTGCGCCACCTGGGCTCTAGGCAAATGGGCCCTCAAGCTCCTTGGGCTGGTGGCATTCGGCCCAAGAGCCGCTGTAGCTGTGCCCAGCCAGGCTGTGGGGGGAGGGGGCGGGGGGGTGCCCTTCCGCAGGAGTCCTGCCAGGCTCAGCCTCCTCTCTCCGTCTGTGCAGAAAATCTACGGGTACAACTTCTGCCGGTGGAAGCTGGTCTTTGTGGCCGGAGGGGTGCTGTGCTCGGGTGGCCTCCTCCTCCTCCTCCTCTACTGGATGCCAGAGTGGCGAGTCAAAGCCACCTGCCAAAGGGCTTCGCTCAGGCACTGCCAGGTGGTCCTGCTGAGAACAACCGTAAGCCGGGCAGCTGCGGGGGGGTGGGGGCCTTTTGGGGCCGGGTCTGTCCCCACCTGCTCCTCCGGATTCAGGAATGGTCCTTAGCGCCTCCCCCTCAGGCCTTCTGCTTCGAGAGCCAGCGGGCGGTGGGGGTGGCTCGTCTTTCCTGGTGGGATCCACCTTTTGATGCTGTTTTCCTGGCTAAGGTGTTGTCATAAAAAGCATGGAAGGAAATGGAGGTTGGGTCGGAGGGCATGCTGGCACCTAAACCTGGGTTAGCTAACCCTGGGCGGCTCCCCCTTTGTCGCCTGGGCCCCAGAGAGCCCGCTCCGCACGGCCAGGCGGCTCTGAGGGCAGGAGGAGGGCTCTGTCAGGGCGGCCCAAGCGGGTCTCGGAGGGTTGGCAGCCTCCCGCGACTGCAGGAACCGGAATGGAAAGGCCTCCTCCTCCCTCTTTTCCTCCTCCCTCCGAAGGACGAATTCCAGAGCTGGTTCTGTGCAAAGGTCCGCACGGTCTTCTCCCTGGGCCCCCACCCCTTACAGGCCCCCCCAGAGCTGGCCTCGGAGAAGGTGGCCAATGGCTCCAGCACTCCTCTGTGCGTCCCTCCCTCGGACGAGAACAGCAGCAGCGCCTTGAACGGCCACCCCCAGGCCCCCCAGCTCCTCCAGGTACCCAGCACGGGCAGAGCGGCCTGGCGAGGCCTCCTTTCGCCAGCGAGGCTTCCGGGAGGCTTCCCTGATGGGGCCACAAGCGAAGGAGCCCCCCGTTCGGCTTGCCTCTCCTGTGGGCATTCTGACCCAGGGAAGTGGGGCGAGGAGGGGGGCAGCAGGTGGAACCCCTGCTGAGTCCCCCCCTGAAGCGGCAACCCGGCGTGTGTTTCTTGCCTTCCAGCTGCGCTATTTCACCCACCACAGCGTGAAGTATTTCTGGGATGAGGCCGTCCAGAACTTCACTTCCATAAAGTAAGAGGCGCTGAGAGGGGGAGGCCCTGGCAGCACGAGGGCTTCACCCGCCTGGGCCGGCCTTTCACACAGCCCTCCCCTCCCTTCCCTGCAGAGGCTTGGATGACTCCGCGACCTGCGCGTCCATCCATCGGGAACACAGCACGGGGCTGACGAAGGAGACGCAGGACTACAGGTGAGCCCCATGGCAAGGAACACGGGGAGGGGGGGCTCCCCCCCCACCAGCTTCCCCCTCAGCAACAGCTGCTGCTTCTCTGCCTCTCGGCCAGCAATGTCACCTCTTCCTCCCCACACACACACACACTCGGCTTGCAGGTCCTTGTGGCCATCCGGAAAGGGCCCAGAGGTGCCCAGGAACCCCTGCAGGACCGTCGGCCTCCGAGTGTGTGTGTGTGTGTCCCCCCACCTTGCCCGGCCAGCTCTTCTTCCTCCTCCTGGCTGGTCAGTGCTGGGGGGCCGTTTTGGGCAGCAGCCGCCAGCTAAATTTCTGCCCTTTTCCTTTTTTCATCTCCTTCGGATGCAGGAAGATTTTCTACGGACTGAATGAAATTGCGGTCAAAGTGCCTTCCATTTTCAAACTGCTGATTAAAGAGGTGAGCCTTCTGCCTCGGAAGAGGGGTGGGGTGGGGGGGGCTGTCCTTGGCCCCCGGGGTCTTGGGAAAGCATGAGCAGGGAGGGAGGCTGGGGGAGACTCCCAATCTCCCAGGGGCCCCCGTGTCTCAGGCTGCTGCCGCCGCCGCCTGCGTGTTCCTGTGAAAAAGTCGGTGTCAGGGTTGGGCTATGCACAGGAGCCCCCCAACGTCTCTTCATGGGCTGCTTTTAACTCGCTGCGTCACCTAAAAGTGTTCCCGCTCCTTAAGCAGAGTCTGGTTGCTCTGCTTCCGGGATCCTGGGGTGGGAAGAGGCCAGGCGTGGACAGAGTGGGGGTGTGGGGGGAGCAGGACTGGGCCATCACCCTGAGGGGGGAGGCCTTTGCAGGTGGGTGTAGGGCAGGTATGTGCAAGCGTGCCGACCTCAGCTCCCAGAATTCCCTGGCCAGCAGGAATCACTGCTGCGGTGCCCAATTTCCTTTTGCTTTTATGGAATGAACTTTAAAGAAAACAAAGAGAAGGAAAACTAACAATAAAGAAAAAGGAAATGAAATTAAAAATCAAAAGTAAAATATATATATGCACAAATGCATTTGAGTAAGGAACTGTCCTTCCTTACAATCAACCTGTAGCTAATCTGTTTCAATGCCTGATTCTGTCCTAATATCACCAACGCTGGAAGCTACTGGATAGCTGAGGAGGCCCCGTGCTTCTCTTTCCCGAGCTGGAGAATATTTAAGTAGGACCCAGGGGATCCAATTCCTTGGTCCAGGCGCCAGTTTTCCCATAATAAGAATATAGCTCCAGGGGATCTAATATTAAATCTTCTCTCAAATTGAGTCTTAAAGCTTTTGGGACCTGCAGCCTTTAAGTGAAACATTCGTCTCCAGCATCTTCCCAGGGAAACAGCTGAAGGCAACGGGAGCTGAACTCCTGTTATGTCAAAGTTTGCCTGTCGAACCCACCCATCGCAACAGAAAGGCATCAAGTGCAAGTGTGCGTGCGCGTGTGATAGGCAGCTGAGTGTGCCAGAGCTCCAGGCTGAGCCTGGGCAGGCCCTGTGGCTGCAAAGCCTTCCCCAGAGCCCTCGGAGAGGGGAGAAAAAAAACACACGGCCATTTTCCTCCCTCAGGAGCCTCCCCCCCAAAGGATGGCTCTCCCCACCCTCAGGACCCCACTTTCCTAGAAGCAGTGCCTGGGCGAGGGACCCCCGCAGCCCCTCCTCAGGGTTGGGGCCCTTGCAGAGTGCCCAGGGGCCGCCCTCTGCGACCTCCACCGTGGTGGGAAGCCACGGGAGATCCCAGGTGGATCCTGGACGCTGCGGTCGTGCAAGGTTCGCCTCATGGCAGCCACTGGGACTGCCACAAATGCCACGTGTGGGCCAGCACGGCCCTGCGACATCAGCCCCCCCCCCCCCCCCCGGGACAACCGTCTGGCTCAGGGACGGAGTTCCCAGGCGCTTTTGTCCCCGGAATGGCTGCTTTCCGCCTGGATCTCAGGAAGGCTCCCGACTGAGATGCCCCCTGCGGACCTTTGGGGGGGCCCCAAAGAAGGCTTTCCACTAAGGGGGGGGGGCACCCGCAATTTGGTGCTGTAAGAAATGCAAAAGGCCTAATTCAAGATGTGGAAAACCATCAGGCAGCTGCACGTATTTAAATCCCCCCACAGCCGTTTGTGAGACCTTGGGCTGAACGTTAGGAAAGTAGATGTTGCCCCTGAATAGGGAATTCAGCATTCGGACAACCCGGCGGAGGAGACGGCTGCTCTCTAACCCTCCTTTCTGTTTCTCTCTGTTTCTCTCTCCCCCCCCCGACACCCCCCCCCCCGGCAGGTCCTCAATCCGTTCTACATTTTCCAGCTGTTCAGTGTGATCCTCTGGTGCACGGATGAATATTACTACTATGCAATTGCCATTGTGATCATGTCCCTGATCTCCATCGCCAGCTCTCTCTACAACATCCGGAAGGTGGGGCCGGGGGGGGGGGGGGCAGAGGGGCCACAAGCCCTGCGGGGGCCTCGGATTCTTTTACTGTGGCTGCTGCTCTGCATGATCAGCTGGCTGGGTTGGCACCACGGGCCAAGCGTGGGTTATTTTTAACTGACCGAGTGAATCCGTCCAGCTGGGTTAGTTTAGCACCCAGGGCCTCTGAGCAAACGCTCCAGTTGGTTATTGGGTTAAGTATGTTGGTGCACAAAGGGAGCCTTGGTGTTCCCAGCGCGTTGCGTCGTCCTGCCCTAAGCCGGCATGGCTGTGCCTGGTCTTGGATGGTGTCCTTCCTTGGCATCAGTTTGCCTGAGAGACGTCCCGGATCCTGCCGTCGATGGGCCGCCTACTCCATGCTGCCCAAACGTCCGAAGGTCCAGAGACATTTCAGAGCAGATGACTCTGACGCTGAAAAGCTCACGAAGCCTTTTGAATGTTCGACGTTTCTGCATAAATGACTCAGAAATAAATATGTATAGTTTTGGATCCCTTTCTTCAATGAAGAGGTTAGCAGGTCTAATATTTTTGACTAATTGGATTCGCTTTATCTGCTTTTAGGGCTTGGGTGGAGAAGGGAGCCCATTCTGGGTCCTATTTATGCAGAAATAATGGAAATTCAAAACGGTTCACAGACGTTTAAGCACAGCTCTGGAAACCCGAAAGTGCCGGTCGCAGGGGACCCATTTGGGGCACCCCCATTATAGCAGCCTCTGCAGAGAATCGGGCAGAAGGACCGTGCTGGACCCCTGGGCGGCCTTCAGGAGCCCCCAGAAGTAGCTGGCAAGGAGGGAGCCTGGCGGGTTTGATCCACTGAGGTTCCCCCCAGGATTATCCTTAGCTCACAACCATCAGTCAAGCGGCAATAAGATCAATAAGCGATTAAGATGAAAGATAGCGAGCACGGAGAAGCAAAAAGTCTTGCCAAAGTCCTGGGCAATCAGCCAATTATTTCAGAATGTGTCTTCTAATTCCCCCCTCCTCCCTCCCAATTTGTCTGGTGCCACAAGCGTTTGCCCGGGGTCTTGCAATTGGTGCCACATCCGGCTGGGGTGCCAGGCGCAGCCTCAAGTGAAGCCCAAGGGAGATTTTTGCGCTGCGAATGGGTGTGTGTGTGAGTCATCCTTTGAAAGGCAGACCAGGATTATGGTTTCCTCTGCAGACTCGGTTTCCAGGTGCTCCTTAGTTCATCCCTGAATTTGGGTTTCAGGAGCGAAGAGATAAGGCCCGCCAGCTGCTTTGGCCGTACCTGGAGGCCTCGGCCGGCTGGCCAAGGGGACGTGGAGACGCTCTGCACGGCCCCTCCTGGGAAGCCTCTCGGCTCTGATGGGGATTCCCCAGGAGGCCGGAGGGCCAGGCCGGCTGGACCCTGAGGCAGCGCTGGGCCCCGCAGAAAAGCTCTTCCAGCTCCAGGGGCCTCGCCTGCCTCTGTGGGACCGTGCGGCTCCAAGAGGGGGGGATGCCTCCCAGGGCAGTCCGGCTCATAGGAGCTCTTCCGCCTTCCCTGGTGGCTGGAGGGGTGGCTGGGATGGCTCTGCCAGGCTCGGGGCGTCCGGCTAGCAACGTTTCCCTCTCCCCCCTTCAGCAATACACGATGCTGCACGACATGGTGGCAGCTCACAGCGTCATCCGGGTCTCCATCAGCAGAGCCGACCACGGTAGGATGGGCCGGGCAGGAAGGGAGGGGGGCCTCCAGGGGGGCCTCTTGGGGGCCCCTGCTTGAGCCCCTCCTGAGGTGGAAGCTGCCCTGGGGCTGGGGGGCGAGGGGGCTTTCCAAAGCAGCAGGCGAAGGCTTCAAAGCTGGGCTTGGCCTGGGGGCAGGTCCAGTTGCTGCCAAGTGTGTGCAGGACGGGCTTCTCCCTCGAGGGACGGTGGCCCTTCCGGGGTGGGGGTCCCTCCCAGAGTCTTTGCCAGCTGCTTTCTGCACCGTCAGCCTCCGGGGGGGGGAGGGAGGTGTACGAGGGGCTTTGCCCGTTTCCAACCCTCTCGTGCCCTTCAGGTGTGGAAGAGGTTCTGTCCACGGACCTGGTGCCTGGGGACGTCATTGTGGTCCCGCTTCGGGGAATGATCATGCCCTGCGATGCCGTGCTTCTCAGCGGCACCTGCATCGTCAACGAAAGCATGCTGACGGGTGAGTCGGAGGGGCGCCTGCCCCGTGCCCGCAGCCAGGCCCACCGTGCCGCGGGTGGCCCGGGCAGTGAGCAAGCCCCTCCTTCCCTCCTCAGGGGAGAGCGTCCCCGTCACCAAGACCAACCTGCCCAACCCGTCCAAGGACTGCCAGGCCCTGGAGGACGAAGTGTACGACCCGGACGGGCACAGGAGGCACACCCTCTTCTGTGGCACCACCGTCATTCAGACCCGCTTCTACACCGGGGAGCTCGTCAAGGCCGTGGTCGTCCGAACAGGTACGTCTGCACTGGGTGGGAAGGAGGCTGCATGGTGGGGGAAGGCTGCCCCCCCCCCCATCATCCTTCCCCGTCTCTCTCCCCCATCACTGCCCGAATACCAATCAGGCTAGAGCTGGGCAGGACCTTAGAGGTCAACAAGGAATGGCTCCGGACTCCCCCCGGCTCCTTTCCTATGGAAGGTCTTTCTCCTCCGCCCTCCGTTCCCCCCGGAAGACGAGGCTCCGTTCCTCCTTCCCCCCATTGGAGGGAGCTGCCCTGGGCGCCAGCTTCACCCGCCTGCCTGGGCCCCTGGCTCTTCTAGCGGGCGGTAGCCTCCAGGCCCCCTTCTGACCCGCTCTTTGGGGATCCAGGCTTCAGCACGTCGAAAGGGCAGCTGGTGCGCTCCATCCTGTACCCAAAGCCCACCGACTTCCAGCTCTACCGCGAGGCTTACCTCTTCCTGCTCTGCCTGGTGGGCGTGGCCGGCATCGGCTTCCTGTACACCATCGTCATCAGCATCCTCCACCAGGTAGGCGGTCAAGGGCTGCGGTGTGTGCCCCCCCCCCCATGCCCTTGCTTGCTTAGGGTCTGCCCTTAGGCGGGGGGGGGGGGCAGTGCGAACAATGCCTTTGTTGGCCACAAAGCCGCCTCCTGGGCCAGGCGTGCCTGCTGGGGCGTCCAACAGGGCTGGGCTGGACGGCCAGAAGCGCCTCCCCCCCCCCCAAAGGCTTCCCCCAGCTCTGGCAAGGAGGTTGACCCCCAGCCCTCCTTCCAGGTCCCCGCTCACATCATCATCATCGAGTCCCTGGACATCATCACCATCACGGTCCCTCCGGCTCTTCCGGCCGCCATGACAGCCGGCATCGTCTACGCACAGCGGCGGCTGAAGAAGGTCGGCATCTTCTGCATCAGCCCCCAGAGGATCAACATCTGCGGGCAGCTGAACCTCGTGTGCTTTGACAAGGTCCGGCCTCGGCTCCTGTAGCCCCTCTCTTGGCTTTGCGAGGGGGAGGGGGGCATACTCAATGCAGTCCCAGCCTCTGTCTATCCTCCAATGGGCTGGTCTTTCCTGGCCACTTTTGGGGGGGGGTTCCGTGGCCTTCAGTGGGCTTGTCTGAGGTTGGGTCTTTCTGGCTGTGGCCCCCAAAGGCTGCAAAGGTGAAGCCAGGGCGGGGGCTCTCGGTCCCTTAGCCCCCACTCTGCCTAAAGCGCCCTTCTTCCCCCTAGACCGGGACCCTGACGGAGGATGGCCTGGACCTCTGGGGCATCCAAAGGGTGGAAAGCGCCAGGTGAGTCAGAGCAAAACCCTCTCCTGCTCCTCAGCCACTGGGTGCCCGGGACCCTGAGGGCCGCCCCACCTGCCCAGGGCTTGGGGGGGGGGCTTGTAGGTCGGCCCCCTCCCCTTGGTGCTTGGGTTGCCCGTTCCCTTGAAGGGCGGGTGAGTCTGCTGTGGCCAGAGGCGCCTTCCTCACCCTCCCTCCCTGCCTCTGCCTCCTTCAGCTTCCAGCTGCCCGAGGAGAGGGCCTGCAAGGAGAGCCTGGTGCGGTCGCCCTTCGTGGCCTGCATGGCCACGTGCCACTCCCTCACCAAGATCGAAGGGGTGCTCTCTGGGGATCCGCTGGATCTGAAGATGTTCGAAGCCACCGGATGGGTGAGGGGCAGAAGCTGGTCCTGGGGTGGGGTGGGGGCAGGGCCCCCCCACTGCCGGCTTGGGCTCTCTGGGGCTGATGGACGCGTCTCTTCCCTCCAGGTGCTGGAAGAGGCCACAGAGGAGGAAACGGCCCTTCACAACCGGATTATGCCCACGGTTGTCCGGCCGGCTAAGCAGCTTCTCCCGGACTTCAACGCTGGGAACAACAAGGAAATGGTGGGTCCCCCTTCCTCCCCCTCCCCCACCCTCGGCCTCCTCCAGCAGCCACCCCCAGGGCCCCCTCAGGGGAGCCCAGGCTCTGCCCAGCTGCGGGATGGCCGGGGACACACACACTGCGAGCCGTCTTGGGGGGGGGGGGCTCGCGTGGCTCAGGGCCCTCTCACCCCCCCACCCCCCGGGCTGCTGGGGAGTCTTCCGTGCCAGGCCACCCTGCAGAAAAAACTCTCCTCTCCTCCTCCTTCCCTTGCAGGAGCTGTTCCAGCTGTCGGTGAGTGCTCCCCCTGCCCCCTCGCCCGCCTGCCGGCTGGTCCTCAAGCCCCTCCCTTCACCTGCCCCTCCCTTGACCAGGCCAGCTACGAAATCGGGATCGTGCGGCAGTTCCCCTTCTCCTCCGCGCTGCAGCGGATGTGCGTGGTGGCCCGGATCCTGGGGGAGAAGAAGATGGACGCCTTTATGAAAGGGGCCCCGGAAGTGGTCGCAGGGCTCTGCAAGCCAGCCACCGGTAAGCCTCCCTCCCCCCCCCCATCTCCCCTGCCCCACCGCCCAGGGGGGAGGCTGGCCGGGGCGCTGCCGGCGTGAGCCTCAGCCGGTGGCCTCTCTTCCTTCCCCAGTGCCGGCGGATTTTGAGCGGGTGCTGGAGGAGTACACCAGGCAGGGCTTCCGGGTGATCGCTCTGGCTCACAGGAAGCTGGAGTCCAAGCTCACCTGGCACAAGGTGCAGAACGTGGCCCGGTGAGTGGAGGGGGGGCCCAGAGGAAGAAGGGGCTGGAACCCCAGCAACGTCCTTGGGGTTGCCCTCCACACCCTGCCCAAGCACAGGGATCCACCCGAAGGCTCTGCCTGGGCCCCAACCTGAAGCAGACACACACACACGCGCGCACTGAGCAGGACCTCCCAGGAGCCTCTGCTCTCAGAGTGGCCGCCGGCCTTGCCCGCTCTCCTGGCAGGGGATCTGTGGTGCAGGGCTGAGGCGCTTCCTTCTCTCCGCCCGGGTCTGCTCCGTCCCCTGGCCTTTGCCACACACCCCCCTCCCTGCCTCTCCGGCAGCTCCTCCTCCCCCCCCCCCGGCAGCCGAGTGCGGGTGGCGCCCCCCTCCTTGCCCCGTCCTGGGCTCTGCCGGCACCTGAGAGAGAGCTGGGGCTCTGGAGAGGCTGGTGGGTCTGGGTCTGCCGGGTGCGAATCCTGGGCCGTTCCAGTGGAAAGGGGGAGGGGATTCTAAGGGGGCCCTGATGCCCTTGCAAAGACCCCCATGGCGCCGCCTCTCCTGCCCTAGAGACGTCATAGAGACCAACCTGGACTTCTTGGGGCTGATCGTCATGCAGAACAAGCTGAAGCCGGAAACTCCCGCCGTCCTCCGGGACCTGCACAAAGCCAACGTCCGCACCGTCATGGTCACAGGTGGGTGAGGGGAGAGCTTGGCCCTCCCCTCTCGCTCGGAGCATTTCCCTCCCCCACCCCCGGCTGTGAGCGTGAAGGAGGGAGGGCGGGGGAGGCGGCAGGGACCCTGGCCTTGTGGCTGAGGCCGTTGCCTCGGGCTGGGGTGGGAAAAGAGTGGGAGCCACCATCAGATAGAGGCCCTTCGGCGGCCCCCCCAGCCCCCTCCCCAGCAGGCTTTGCTGGGTTCAGGTGCCCCTTCCTGGAAGGAAGGAAGGAAGGAAGGAAGGAAGGAGGAAGGAAGGAAGGAAGGAAGGAAGGAAGGAAGGAAGGAAGGAAGGAAGCCTCCCCTGGGGGGGGGGGGAGAACCCGAAGCCCAATGGGGAGCCATCCTTCAGTCAGGAGAATCCAAGCCCAGTCCTGCTTCTGGTTCTTCCTTCCCTTCTTTGCTCTCTTAAGATGAACAGGGGGGAGGGGCCGTGGGGGGGGGGGCTGGCAATCAGCAGGGAGCCCAGGAGGCTTCCTTAAGGAAGGGCCTCCAGCCCCCTCCCAGGGCTTTGGAAAGGCCAGAGTGCTAAGGGCTGTGTGTGTGTGTGCGTGAAGGGCACCTGGCCTGAGGACTGGCCAAACTCCCTTTGCTTCACAGGGGACAACATGCTGACCGCCATCTCCGTGGCTCGGGACTGTGGCATGATTCTACCTCAGGACAAGGTGATTGTGGCTGAAGCGCTTCCTCCCAAGGACGGGCACCCCGCCAGGATCAAGTGGCACCATGCCGATGCCCTGGAGAGGGCCCACGACCCCACGCCCACCATCCACTCAGAGGTAAGGGAGGGCAGGGGGTGTCCTCTGGAGGGCCGGGAGAGACCCTTCCGCCCCAGGGGCACCTCAGGGGAGAGCCAGGCAAAGGCCCTCACTCAACACACACACAGATACACTCTTTCCCCCAGTCTGCCCTTTCAGCCGGGAGGGAAGCTGGGCCCTGGGGAGAACAGGGGCCCTGGGGGGAAGGAAGGAAGGGCCGGGAGAAAAGGGGGCTCCAAGAAGAAGATGAAGAAGAAGAAGAAGAAGCCCCCCCTTGGAGGAGAAGGGAGAAAACCCAAGAAAGTCCAGCTGTCCCCACCTTTGGGCCCCCCATGGGACTTGGGTAACGGGGGGGGTGTCTCCAGAGGGGTGGTCCATGCCCCCTATTTGGCCCCAACGAGCCGTCCACCCTTGGGAGGGGGCAGGGGCGGGGGCTGCCCCAAGTCGGATGCCTTGGTGGGCCTGGAAGGGGGGGGGGCTTCCCGTGTATTTTCTTTGAAGCTGGGCCCTCCTTGGACGGCCTCGTTCCTGATGATTGGCTCAGCCCTCTTCCTTCCTTCTGCATTTTAATAGCATTTTAATCTCTGTAGTTTTTTAAGGTTTGGTATCTTAATTTTTTACTTCTTTCATAAGTTGCTGCCCAGAATCCTTTGTCAGGGAGATCAGCAGCATAAAACTTTAATGAATAAAATAAAGAATTGGTCTCCCTTAGATGGGAAGCCCAATCAGGACTAAATTCCCAGGCCTTTCAGGTCAGGCATTAAATCTGCTTCTATGTTGGGTCAGCGCTCCGCCCCCCCCCATTCCCCCCCCCCACACACACCTGTCTTTGCCAGGCCTAGGTGGCAGTGACCAATTTGGTTGGCTTTATAGGTCAAACGTCTGTCCAGGAGGTGCTTCCTGGGGCAGCTGCGCTTAACTCTTTCCTGCCGGAAGAATCCCCGGGGGGGGGGCGTGGGGGGGTCTGAACTGAAAGGGGGCCTGTTGCTTCTCTTGCAGGACATTCCCATGAAACTTGCCCAGCAGAACGACGAAGATTCCCCCAAAACCAGGTTCCATTTTGCCATGAACGGGAAGTCCTTCGCTGTCATCCAGGAGCACTTCCAGGACCTGGTGCCCAAGGTCGGTCTCTGGGGGGCAGTTCCAGGGGGGGGGGCTGTGTGGCCCTGGGGGGGAAGGAGCCCCCTCCCCACACCGGCATCTCCCCCACCCCCCTACAGAGCTTCTCCCCTCGGGCTTCTCCCAGCCTTGGAGGATCCTGCGCTTCCCTGGGCCTTTCTGAGGCTTCCCCACTGGGGGGAGGGGGGGGAGACGGCAGCAGTCCTAGAGAGCCCCCCCCCCCTTTCACCCTGAGAAATGCAGCAGAGTGAAAAGGTGCTGAATTGCCTGGAGGGGAAGAACCTTCCTGCCTTCAACTTTTCCCTCTGTTGGCACTTGCACACACACGCACCAGCACCCCTTGTCTCTGTCTGCCTCTCCTCCCCCCCCCCCCGAGTGCTGAGAGACCCCCCCCCCTTTGCCTTCCAGCTCGTTCTGCACGGCACGGTCTTTGCCCGAATGGCCCCCGACCAAAAGACGCAGCTGGTGGAGGCCCTGCAAAACGTAGAGTAAGTACACAAGGGCAGCCCCCCCCCCCCCCCCCCCCCAAGACCAGGCAGAACCTGGCTGCTGCTGCTGCTGCTGGGCCCCTCGCCACAAGCAGGAACTCTGCCCTGGGGGGGGGGGGCTGCTGGGGGTCAGGAGACTGGGAGGGGGAACCGGCTGCCGCCTGGCCTTGGGCTCTGCTGCTGGGGGCTGCTCCTCTGCCAGCCTTTTCCCTCCTGCTCGGCTGCCCTGCTCTGCCCTGCCAGTTGCCCCCCAGCGAGGAGGGCCCTCCTGGGACTCTGACCTCTGCCCCACAGGACCTGCTCCTCCCGGGTTCAGAAGAGCTGCAAACCCCTTTGGGCCTGATGGGAGGGGAAGGGCTCTGTCCCACTGGGGCTGCCCTGTCAGCTGCTTTGGCCTCCTGCGGCTATCGAGCCCTGGGCAGATTGGGGGAGGGGGAGTTCCTCTCTCCCAGCCCCGAGAGCGCCCCCTCCTGCCCACGGCCCCTTCACTCTCCTGGGGCCCTTTCCCAGAAGTGGGGGAGGGGCTGCCGAGGAGGGCTTTTGCTTCCGCTGGCCCCCTGAAGGCCGGTCATCCAAGGGGGCAGGTCGGGTACATCCAGGGAAGCCGTTTGAGGGAACCTTTGCTGGGGGACTCTCTCGGGGGGGGGGTGTCCCTGGAACGCCCTCTCCCCACCCGTCCTGCTCACCCTCCCTGCTGTCCCTTGCAGCTACCACGTGGGGATGTGCGGGGACGGCGCAAACGATTGTGGCGTGAGTATTCCCTCCCCCTTCCCCCCCCACGGCTGCTCAGGTGGGTCCAAAGAGGGCCCCCCTCAGCCCCCCTTCTCCTTGCACAGGCTCTCAAGAGGGCCCATGGCGGCATTTCCCTCTCCGAGCTGGAGGCCTCCGTCGCTTCTCCCTTCACCTCCAGGACGGCCAGCATCGCCTGCGTGCCCAACCTCATCAGGTAAAGGGCTGCGCATTGTGTAGCCAGAGCCCCCCACCCCCAGCGGGCCGAGTGCCAGGGCGGCTGGTCCTTCCGGGGGCAGGGGAACCATGCTGAGGTCTGCCGAGGGGGGAGACACGGGGGCCACGGAATAGGCCCCTCGGGCCCAGGCTCCCCCGCCCAGGTGGGTCTCATGCCAGGGCAGCCGCGTCCTTCCCTGGGAGGGCAGGGGGTCTCCTGTTCCCGGGGGGGGGCATGGGAGCCCCCAGGCTGCCTCCCCAGCAGGGCCCTGAGACGCCTGCTGCTTCCTTCCTGCACAAGACGAACAGCGGGTGGCTCTCCCTGCCCCCCCCAAGGGCCCCTCCCTCCTGAGATGGGGCCGAGCAGGAATTCTTGGCTCCCCCCCCCACGAGGAAAAGTGGGGGCTGTGGTTGCCTCCACCCAGCGGCTGCTTTGCTCCGTCAGGGAAGGCCGGGCGGCCCTGATGACTTCCTTCTGCGTCTTCAAATTCATGGCTCTATACAGCATCATCCAGTACCTCAGCGTGACTCTGCTCTACTCCGTGAGTCTCTGGCCCTCCTGGGGGGGGGGGGGGACATCCCTGGGCACCTTCCCCCAGCGCTGCACTGTGCCTGTTCCCCCCCCCCCAGGGGGGCTGCTGTGCCTCAAAAGGCGCCCAGGGAACCAGAATCTGCCCCCAGAGCCCAGCAGCTTTCCCGGAGCAGGAGGACCGGGGGGGAATTTGGGCCTGGGCTGCGGCAAGGAGCCACCCAGCGAGGGAAGCGGCTTCCCAGGGGAGAGGAAGGCCGCCTGGGGCAGCAGGAAGCTCAGGAGGAAGGTCGGGATCTGGGCGCTTCAGGAGGAGGGGGAAGCGTTCAGCCCCCCCTCTTTGAGAGAGTAGTGGGGGGAGGGCTGGAGAGGGAGGGCTCCAAAGGGAGATCACGAAGCTCAGAGGGAGGGGGGGAGGCAGGGGGAAGGAGTAGCTGTCCTCCCCTCTCCATCCCCTGATGGGGGTGCAAACTCTCTTCTGCAGGTCCAGAGCAACCTGGGAGATTTTCAGTTCCTCTTCATCGACCTGGCCATCATTTTGGTGCTGGTCTTCACCAGTGAGTAGGACCGGCTGGGACCTCTGGGTCGGGGCTTGTGCTGGGAGAGCGAGCGCTCCCCCCCCCCCACTCCCAGGAGGACGATCTGGAGCGCTGGGATCCCTACCTGGCTGCAGAGAGATGAGGGAGGAGGCGCTGGGTCCCGAGCGGACTTGTCCTCCCCCTCCCGGCCTGGTGGCTCCCTTGAGGCTCTTCTGCAGTGCAGGGGTTCCTGGCCCATTTTGCCCCCCGCGGGGGGGGGGGGGGGGGCAGGAGGGGAAGGCCCCAAGAGGCCCAACCTCCTCGTCCTTTGCAACCTCCCCTGATTGGTCACGGTGTCTGAACTCAGCCGGGTCTCTTCCAAAGAGTCTCCTTGGTGTCAGTCCCGAGACTTTGGCTGCCCTGGTGCGGTTTGGGCCTTCTGGTGGCGTGTGGGCAGATTTCCCTGACTGCCCCTTCCCCCCCTCTCCCTGCAGTGAGCCTGAACCCCGCGTGGAAAGAGCTGGTGGCCCAGCGGCCGCCCTCCGGCCTCATCTCGGGGGCCCTCCTCTTCTCCGTCCTGTCCCAGATCCTCATCTGCCTGGGCTTCCAGGTCCTCGGCTTCCTGTGGGTCAAGCAGCAGCCCTGGTACGAGACGTGGAGCCCCTCCTCAGAGTAAGTGCCCAGCAGGCTCGTCCAGCGCGCTTGAGGTCACCCTGCAGCCCCGAGGAGAAAGGTGGCCGTGGCCAGTGAGGCTCTCCCGGCTTCCACTGGGCAGCCCCTTTCCTGCTGCTTCCGTAGCTCTTCCGAAGCCACCTCAGTCGCCATGACTTCGGCAGCGGATAACCGTTCCCCAGCCGTGGCGCAGAGAGAGCGTTCGTGACGAGAGGCCACGGAGCAGGGCACGCGTGTGTTTCTTGAGCTGGGATTCAGGAAATCGGCATTCTGAGCCTTCGCCCACTAGATGGCAGCAGAGTGCTTTAGCAAGTTCAGCCTTTTGGTGTCACCTGGTGGCCATCGGAACATCTGCACCCTGTGAAACTGTCCAGCTTGGCAGGCTCAGTCTCCCCCCACCCCTTTTCTCAGCATTTTTCTGCTTTGAGCGCTGAGAAAACTCCCTCCCCCCCCCCCCCGATGGCATCTGCCCCCAGCCCCAATTGCAGAAGAGAGGCGCCCAGTTGGAGCCCGGGAGAATCCAGGCGCTGGGCTAAGGCAGGCCTTGACCCCACCCAGCAGAGCGGCTCTTGCCTTGTTTCTGGCGGTCTCAGCGGAGCCTCGGGGCTTAACACTCGTGGCCCCACAGAAACCCTGACCCCACTCACTCGCTGCCAGGGGGCTGCTTCCCACCAAGTTCAGAGAAGGCTGTTGCCCGCCGGGAGATGGGAAGAGTTGCTCCGAGAGGAGGAGGAGGAGGAGGAAGAGGAGGAGGGGCCTGTGAGCCAGCACTCCTTCCCTGCCCCTAAAAGGCCCCTAAGGCTGCAGGGTGCCGTCTTTGCCCCCAGGGCTCTGCCAAGTACCTGCAAGGGCTCTTAAAAGCCGTGGGCAGGTGGGGGGGGGGTGCCTGTTCCAGGCACAGTTCAAGGGCAGCCGAAACCCTCCTCCCCGTCCCCAGCCCCAGGTGGGCTCCTCAAATGGGCTTCTCCCTTTTACAAGCGCCCCCTCCCTCCCTCCCTCCCCCTGCCACTTCCACCCTCCTTCTCCAGCGGAGGAAGGCCAGGCCTCTGGTAGGGAAGAGAGAGCCCCCCCCCCCCTCTTGTCTGGGAGGCCAAAGAATCAGGAGCAGCTTTTCCCCCTTGTTATTTTTCAAAGGCAGGACATTTTCACCCTCTGCGCTTCGGATGGCGGGAACGTTTTGGCCCTTTGGAGCCAATTTCATTACGAGGCGGAAACCTAAATTGGGGAGAGATGGGAAGTTAAAGGTTTTATGCCGATTGCGCCAATTCTCTCTCCGTGGGGCCTCAGCCGGGCCACTCCGAGCGTCCGATGAAGGGAAGCTCCCGTCCTCCCCGAGTTTCTGCTCCCAGCGTGGCCCCGGATCGGAATGGCCCAAGGTCCATCCTGGCCGGAGGGAGGCCGCTGAAGCCGCCCCAGGCCTTGCCCAGCCGAGGGGAACACGGGCACCTCCTACGGGGCCAGTGGGAAGGCCGCTCAGGGCAGGGGGGGCCTTGGGGGGCCCTGCAGCTGGGCTGGGGCCGGGGTGCTGTGGGTTCCCACTGGTGTCAGTGTGGCCGGGAGGGGTACGTGGAAGGTGGGGCGATTGGCTGCTGCAAAGGGCCTCTTGGCGGCTGAGGGGAGGGGGCAGGATTGGGTCTCCCACCCACCCCTCACTCCACCCCCCCGATGAAAGAGACGCTTCCCTGCTTAGCCTGCAGAATGCCTGGCAAGGAGAGGGGGCACCCCAGTTCCCCCAAAGGCTTCTTTCGGGTCGGTCTGGCTGCCGAGTGCAGCCTCCCTCCCTCCCTCCCTCCCTCCCTCCCTGGGCCTGGCTGAGCCCAACCCCCCCCCTCCCGCTTCTCTTCCAGCGCCTGCAACCTCTCGGCTGCCTCCAACGCTTCCCCGCCGGGTAACGTCTCCCATCACGACGAGCACAACATCCGCAACTACGAGAACACCACCCTCTTCTTCATCTCCATCTTCCAGTACCTCATCGTGGCCCTGGTCTTCTCCAAGGGCCGGCCCTTCCGCCAGCCCTGCTACAGGAACTGTACGTGGCCCTGGGGGGGGGGGGGGGAAGAGCTGCTTGGCTGGGGGGGGAGCCTTGAAGAGGGTGCACCCGCATCCCCACCCACCCCTGAGCAGGGACCAGTTGGGGAGGGGGAAGGACTTGGGGCCCCCGCCAGAGGGAAGCGCTGGCACGCAAAAAGTATCAACGCCAGCCCCCCACGGGTGGTGGTGGTGGGGGAGCAGGCAGGGCCTCTCTCTCTGCTGGGGAAGGGGCCGCAGGAGGCAGCTGACCCCTCTTCCCTCCCCAGATCTCTTCGTGGTCTCCGTGGTGGCCCTTTACGCCTTTGCCCTGACCATCCTCCTGCACCCGGTGGCAGCCATCGAATCCTTCTTGGAGGTAGGAGGGGGGGCGCCTGGCCTCCTCCCTGGGAGCTGAGCCCTCCCCCCCCCCCTCCTTGGGGTGAGCTTGGCAGCAGGGGCCCCTCTGGCTCCAGAGCCCACCCCGCCTGGGGGAGGGGCCGCGCAAGGAGGGCCGGTGGGGGACCCTCTCCCAGCACGGCCTCTGAGTGTGCGGTTGCTCCACAGCTGGTCTGCGTGCCTCCCGCCTGGCGTGTCACGGTGCTGCTCCTGGTCCTGGCCAACGCTGCCGTCTCCATGCTGGTGGAGGTGAGCCCTGGGAGCCGGCTTCCCCTCCGGAAGGGGGGCCGAGCGGGCAGCCCACGGAGGGGGGAGGGGTCCTGCTTAGCCCCCTCTTCCAGGCTGGCTGTAGTTGAGGGGGGGGAGCTCTGGAGGCCCCCCCCCCCCCCGGCGCTGAGAGCAGGAGGGACCCTCCATCCGGGCCCCGGAAGTGCTGGGCCGGTTGCCCTCTGCATGCGCCTGTCTGCTGCCCCCTCCCCCCCCTCCTCCTCCTCCTGGGAGCCCCCTCCCCAGCTGTCCTTCTCTGCACTGACTCAATGGCCCCGACTTTGCTCTGGTTCTGGATCCCTTCTGATTGTGCCTTCTCGATTCTCCCTGCTTCTCGGATCAATCACAGAACTTTCTCCTTGACATGGTCCTTTGGAAGGTCCTCTTCAGTCGAGACAAGCCCGGGGAGGACCGCCTAGCTTCCTCTTCCTCCTCCTCCTCTTCCTCCTCCTCCCACCCGTCTCAGGTTGGAACTCTGCATGTTTCCCCCCTCTTCAAGCATGCAGCAGCCCCCTCCTTCCGAGGCGGTTGGTGGGGCTGGGGGGCTCAGCCGCCGGTGGAGAAAAACCTGTGCTCAGCTGCAGAGGTCTTGGCGGGCAGCGGGGGACACGTGGCGGTGGGGAGAACAGGGCAGGCTTGGGGCCTTGGCTTTGCTGCCCTCCCCCCCTTACACCCAGGAGCTCCGGGGGACAGAGAAGGGGGGCGGCAAAGTGGGCCAGAGGGCGGGTGGGGGTCGACTCTGGGTCTTCTCCCCAGCTTAGAGGACTGGCACGTTGGGCCACAGCACCCCCACAGCTCCTGTGTGGGCAGGGGAGGAGGCACAGTTGGTCTGCAGCTGAGTTAGAGCCCCATGGGGAAGGGGGGGGTCGCCTTGTTTGATGGGCCAGGGGGGGGGCACGCCCAGCTTCCCACCCAGCTTCCCACCCTCCGTCTGTTCCCAGGTGGGGCTGGACCGCTGCCGTGGGTGTGCGCTGCTGGGACTGCTCGGCCTGAAGAAGAGGCCTCCCAAGGCCCGCTACGTCCACCTGGCCCAGGAGCTGCTGGTGGACCCGGAGTGGCCGCCCAAGGGCCGCACCACCACCGAGGCCCCCGGCCCCTCCTCCTGCCAGAACGGCTCCTGCCAAGTGATCGCCATGACGTAGCAGAGGGCCCCCCTGGCACATGCCGGGGCTGCCCACGGCCTGGCCTCTCTGCTGCTGACCGGACAGATGGACAGACGGGCTCCGCTCCCCTCTCCCCTCACCCTGCTGATGCCAGTCTTCCTCCCACCGGGGGAAGGGACGGGGCCTGCCTGGCACTCCTGGGCCTCCCGCAAAGGTCCCTCTGCATTTCCCCCTGGCCAGAAGAGCTCCTCCATCTGGAACTACGCCCAGGAAAGGACACTCGGCCCCACCTGGAACACTCTGGGGGACGCTCTGGCTGGCCCCCGGGGGAGGAGAGGGTTGCTCGCTTTGTCCTCTGCGAGAGCTAGGTCTGGTCAGCCCCTCCCCTCCCCCGTGCCCAAAAACGTCCCACCCCATCAGGAGACGCAGCCCCCTCCCCACCTGAACTTGAAGGAGCTTCGCAAAGCCCAGGGGCCGGTCCCAGGGAGCGGCAGAAGCCGGCAGCTTCACCCTCAGGTCTTCCTTCTGCAAGAGCTCTGCCCTCTGGGACGGCTCCTCCCCAGGCCCCCTCCGGGAGCCCCCGGCCGGCTGGAGCGGGTTGCCTTAACAGATGGAGCGCTCGGCAGAACCCTGGCTCAGAGCAGACGGGGCGCCTCCTCCGTCAGTGCAGCCCAGGCCTTCCACTGTGACCGCCTCGTTCGGGGCCTGACCAAGCGCCCCCCACGATGGCCTGCCGAGAGGACGGCCGGAGCAGGCTGACCGGAGGGGCAGCAACACCAGCTGGACAGTCTCTCGTGGGCAACCCAGAGGCCACGACCGCTCCAACTGCAGGCCTGCTGAAAGGACGGCTGTGCCAGGGTCGCAACTCCTCCACAATGGTGCTAAGAGGGCAGCAACAGCCAGGAAAGGATGCCGGAGGAGCCGGCTGCAGTCAGGCCCCCCAGGCCCCGTGCGAAGGAAGGCGTTTCCCCCTTCTGCCCTGGGAATCCACAAAGCACCTGCCAGGCTCCTTTGACCCTGGAACCGTGGCTTGCAAGCCCCTCTCGCTGCTGGGAAGCGGTGGCTGCCGGAGGACGGAGGAGCCTTTTCTGAAGAGGGGCCTCCGTGACTGCCGGCTGCCCCTCCCCGCTCTGCCTCCCCCCCCCCACGCCTCCCCGGCTAGGCAAAGCAAAGCGGGCTGGTCAGCAGGCTCTGTAGGGAGCGGCCACACAGCGCCTGCACGGGGTCGTGGGACTAAAAGCAACACTGTGTTGAAGCCGCCCTTTGGGGAGCAGTTGTGGGGACCCCCCTCAAAGCAAGCTGCTCTCCCCTCTGGAAGGGATGTGACGCATCTTCAATCTGTTCCAAGGACGCTTCAAATTCCGAAGTTGGGTGTTTTTAAATAATTATTTTCTTATACTTCCTTGAAGGCTTGTGAATTCAGGTGAACAAACATCACTTTGCTAACTTGGATTCAGAGTGGTTCGTAAATTATTTCAGACAGACTTACCCCTAAAGCTGTTAAGATTGTATATATGGCCAATTAAATCTTATTTTATTATTTATGCATATCTCTAAAGGACTTGCTCAAGAAAAGAGCAACTCTTAAATTATACTTTTTAAAATATCCAGATTTTAAAATAATATATGTACACACACAAACCTCCATCCCTCAGGGGTTTTTTTTTTTAATTAATGCCTTTATTTCTTCCCAAATAACTGTAATCATAAGACTGCTGGGAGTCATGGCACACCCACCCCTTTCCCTGGAAGCTGCTTGTACCCCCTGCGCTTCTCGCGGCTGACAGGCGGAAGCACCCACCCACCCACCCACCCACAGGGCAGCTCCTCGGTGAATGGGGAGGGGGCAGGAATCCTCTCCAGTGTCCTGCTGGTGAAAAGATGGGCGCAAGAAAGGGGCAAAAGACCGCCACCCAGTTCCCTCCGGCAGTGTTTTCAGTTGGCCCTTTTGAGAACTTTCCCTCCTTCATTATTATTTATTTTTCCAGTGGAGAAACGGTTTTCCTTCGCTGGGTGATTTTATCTACTGTAGTATATTATGGCTGCATATCAGTAGTTACGAGGTGAAGAATAATTCTTATGCTGCAAACGGTCTTATTCTCAAAAGCTTCCCTTGATTGACACAGACTTAAAAGGGCTTCTTTAGCTTGCAAAGATTAAATTCTAAAATCAAATGTTTGTATATATGATGGAAAAGTTGATTTGAAGGTTCAGATATCATTTTTGGGCATAGAAATGTCCACTTTTTAAAAGAAAAATGTATAAATATGCAAACATTTGGATAAATTATGTATTCTCTGCCACCAGCACCTCAGGTCAGGATTGGCAAGATCCCATCATCTTAAAATGTTTGAAAAATACTTTTGTTTTAACAAGTGGCTCCACATAAAAAAATTATTTTGCTGTTTTTTATAATGGTACCCAGTTGTAATAAAGACATTTTATGTAATTGTAGTAAATGGCCTTGTAAAATTCCATTACTATTGGGAGTAAATCTGATGTGCTCTTTCCGTGTTCCTGGGCTGCTGTGGCTACTAACCACACTGTTGTGCCCCAAGAGGCTTTCCCCCCTTGCTTTCTTCCAGGCTCGCCTCTGCCCTCCACGGGCACTTCCACCTCTGCCTCCCTGCAGGCCCCAGGCCAGCCAGGCCAAAGGAGGGCTAGGACGGGCGCCAATCAAGGGGAGAAGAAAGGAGGAGGAGTTTCCTCCTGACAGCGAGAACAATTAACCAGGGTCATTCGTGGGTTGCCTCCAGAAGTTGTGGGTGTCCATTGCTGGAGGTTTTTAACAAGAGAGTGGACAGAACAGTATATTATCTCCTGCTTGTGCTGGGGGTTGGACTAGAAGACCTCCAGGGGCCCTTTCAACTCTGATTCTGTTCAGTTCTGAAATGTATTCGTGAGCCTTTCTCATTCCAGGGGCCAGAGAATTGGGAAGGCTGAAGAAACGTTTGTTAGCCAGCCAGTTTTGCTGGCTTTGTCAGTTTTGGTGTCCTCCCAGCCCCCCACCCCGGGCAAGGCGCTGCCCATCAGTTTCAATTTCCCCCTACTCTCTAGGCATCAGTTGAGCCAAGCTGGCAGGCTCCGTTCCCTCATCTAGAAGGCTGTTCCTGCTTTGGCTACCCTCTTCATCTCTCTTCCCCCTCACACACGCACACACAGAGAGAAAGGTGGGGGGATGCATAGTCCAAAAACATGATTTATTGGATTGTTTGGGATATAGGACTGGGAGAAGGACTAGTCTGCTTAACTATGTGGGATCCAGCCAAATCTGGACTCTCATTTTAAAAGTTGTAAGGAAACGTGTAATAAGCCGCCTGGGGAAGCCAAGGGAAATCATCAAAAGAATTAAAAAGAGAAAGTTAGAATATTTTGGACAAGGGATGTGACACCTGAAAAATACCTCCTCCTCCACTTAACCCCCCAGGGAACGATTGAAGGCAAAGGAGGTCCAGGCAGAAGAAGAACCTCACGGCTTCAAAATCTAAATGACACGTTTGGGCAAAACTCAGCAGCCCCTTTTTTTGTGTGTGGCTGATAGTGATAAAAATGGGATGGCCAACATGATCCCAAAGTCCCATGACGGATAAGGCAGAAGAAGAGGGGAACTCGGGTGACGAGGATTGTAAGTGAATGTACGTTTATATGCAGCTCTTTCCATTTGGCTGAGAAGTCAAGTAATCTGCAGCAAACGTTGGAGAGATTATATGAGGCAACAAGAAGAACGGATAGGAATTCCTATAAAGTTATATAGGCTTCAAAGTTATGTTTAACAGGAAAGATGAAAAACTGCAAGTCTAGAACTGGATGGCAGCATTTGGGTCTTTGGGGCTGGGAGGCCCAGGGCTGGCTGGCTGGCTGGGGCCTCCCTCTCATTTCCGCATTTCCTGCCTCCAATTTCTGAGGTTACTATTTTGGGGCAGGCAGGCAGGCATGGCTGGGTTCATTGCCACTTGGAGATGCCCAGTGGGACGGGGCTGCCTGACTCCGGCCAGTCCAACACAGCCAGTCCCAGCTGCCCACTTTCCTGCTGCCCCCAGCTGGCATCCTGCTGAAAGGACGGGAGCCAAGCTGGAGGGAAAACCCGGCCCGGCCCATGCCGACTCAGCAGGGCCCTTCGGCAGCTGCTTTGAAGAAGAGTCCAGCTTGGTGGTGTGGACAGACGCTTTCCCGGTGGTGTCAACGGCGGTGGAGGGGCCTTGAAATCTGGATGGAGGAAGTGGTGACGTGGAGTTCCAGAAGGATCCTTGCCTGGAAAGGCTCCATGCAGCTAACGAGGGGCAGGAGGGGGGGGGAGACGCTCAGGCCGCAGAAGCAGCAGCAGCAGCAGCGCCCGGGGAGGAATCCAGTCGAGGCCAACCGCAGCCCTTTCCCTGCCAGGGAACACATGGCCCAGGATGCGGCTGCTCCCATCGAGGGGAGGGGGCTGCTGAGCACCATCTGTCAGTGGGGAGCCTGCAGGACCCCCAAAAGGGTGGGTAGCTGCTCCTATTCCTCTGGGCCTTTGCCACTCGGGCAGAGCAGAAGTCTCAGCCAGCAGAGGCCCCTGGGGGCCCCTCCGTGAGAGCCGCTGGCCGGTGTGGCAGAGGAGAGGCAGGGGGCTCCTGCTCATCCACAGGGGGGCTCTCCCGCTGCCAGCCTACATGGAGCAGGGCGGGGCATTGCCTCCAAGGACAGCCAAAGGCCCTCTGCTCTGCGGCCCTGCCTGGCTCCTGCCCCGACTGCTAACCCTGGCTGTGGGGTGGCAGCCACAAACCCTGCTGCAGCAGGACTGGGCATCAGGCGCTGGCCAGACTGGCACAGTCAGATGCAGATCGACTAGTTGCCCAGTGCAGCCCTCAAATAACACGGCTGGTTTTGCTGGGGAGGCCGCAGCACCAGCCCAGCTGATTTGGGCAGTTTATGGTCACAAGACAAAGGTTGCTTCTAGATTGCGTCCAAAATGCCATTTGGGGCATCTGCTTTTTCCTTTGCTCTCCCTCCCCCCTTGAAACGAAGAGGATCACTTGTGGGGGGCCCTGCTCCACCTGGGAGTTACCCCAAATCCCTTCCCTTCTCTGGGCCTTTGGGCTCCTCTGCCTCTTTCTGTGGCTCTGGTCTCCTTTAAAGGAATTCTGAACTCTTTGGTGTCAACCCTTGGGGACATCCTGTGTTGCTGATGTTCCCTTTCTGCCCTGTTAAGGCTGCTTTCATCTCTGGCTTTATGGTGTTGATTTTGACTGGCTGCGTGTGGATTTGGATTCGGCTGAAGAGGGGCTGATCACTGCAGGCCCCTTTGAGAACTATCGGCTGCCAAGGAGGAGAATCAGGCTTGGAAGTCATTACCGGGGAATCTTGGGGGGCTGCCAGATTCCAAGCGAGTCCTGGGACGCTATTATCCTCCCCCAACTCTCCCGCAGACTCGGACACGGGAACTGCTGATCCCAGGAATTTGGTCAGGAAGCTGCCTGTGGACTCCTTTTGGGAGGCCTGGAGGAGCTGCCCGGATGAAACGCTGACACTGCGAGCCATTTGCTGCAGCCTCTCCTCGGGGGGGAGGAGGAGGAGGGAAGGGCCTCTTCGCGGCCTCCCCTTTCCAGTGCCACCTTTTCCCCTACAGGACACCCCACACACACACACACCAGCCTCCTCCCCTCGTGAGACATGGGACACGCCAGAGGATGCTGCCTCCCATGGGGTGGGGGGAGAAGCTCCACTTGGGGGGCACTTTGACACTGGTGTGTCTGGAGGCTCCCCTCCTCTTCCTGGGGAATGGTTTATGCAGAGCACCTGGACAAGGAGGGGGGCGGCTGGGAAATGGCTTTCTCAGGGAGGAGCCCACTCAGCAGAGTCCCCAGCAAAAGGGTGCCCGGGTGGCAGATCCAAAGGAAGTCCTTTTCCCACAGGACACACAGCGGGGGATTCAGTGGCTCACTTGCAAAGATCCAGAAAAAGGCCGCCATATTAAGTGATACAATCAAACCAAGGTCAAAACTACTGAAGCCCCAACTGTTAAACACAGGCAGCCCCATCACTTCCCTGGGATACTCAGACAAGCAAAATGGGCCAGTAAGACTGAACTGGCCCAGAGGCTGGCCTGGGGGTCACAGGGGAGCCTGCAAATCCCGAGCATCAGGCTAGATGACCTCTAAGGACCCCATGGCTTTAGACAGACCGACTCTCCCCACCTCGGTTGCCTACAATACCTCCGACTCTGGTGCACAGAGGAGCAAGAGAGTCAGCGCTGCAGCTTCCCTTCCTTCCTTACTACGGGGTCGTGTGACTCCAAGTCCCAGGTCGGCATTTTAAGAGACCCAGGACGGAGGGAGGAGGGAGGGAGGGAGGCTGCCTCTCGGGCGGGTCTCTTTTCTCGCTCCTCCCGCTCCCTGCTCGGTTGCAGCAACCTGTGACGCTTCCCTTCGCTGGTGCTTTAAATACAGGGAGGAGGAAAGCGGAGGGTCGCAGCGGACCCAAAGCCCGGCAGCCGTCGCCTTTCCTTGGTCTCGGGTAAGTGCCTCCCGGTGCCTCTGCAACGACGGCGGCCTGTTCCCAGGGCTGGCGGCGGGGCGGGGCGGTGGGTGGGTGGGGGAATTCTTCCTTTCGCCTTTCCCTTTGCTGCTCGCGGGGAACCGAACCGTTAGACTGCGAGACAGACGCCAAACCGAGAAAGCGCTTCAAACAAAGAGAACAAAAGTGATGGGAACCCCCCCCGCTCTCCGGGTTGCTGGGCGCGGGGGTGGGCGTGGGAGGGAGGGGATGCTAAATTCTTTCGGCAAACGAGACCCCCGCCCCGAAGCGCTCCTGGAGTGCCGAAGAGGGCGGGACTCGGAGACAAGCCCGTCCTGCACCGCCAACTGCTTCCATATGGCCGAGGCAAAGCTGCGGCGCGGCCAGATTCCTTCCTCGGGGAACCGGCGGGGGGCTGATCTGGCCCAGCTGCCGCCGCAGGGAAAGTTCTGGCGTGGAGGACTCGCGCACGTCCAAAGCTTGCGGGCCGGGGGGGGGGTGTGGTAGGGGGAGCAGCTCGGGATTCTTCCCAGAGGGATGCTCTCGAGAGCGCGGGCGGGGTGGGTGGGTGGGTGGGCGACCTGGACGCCACTCCCTCGTAGCTCTCCGGGAGAGGAAGGGCCTGCTGGAGATGCCCTGGCCGAGAGCACAAGCAACCAGCGGCCTCTGCGGCCTCTGCGGCCCGGGTAGCTGAGTGCCTGAGGCCCTTCTGCCGTTCGGCCGACGTCTGCTTCCCGCGGAGTAGTTCCCAGACGGGGCTTTCTCCCCGCGACTCGATTCCGCGCGCACAGCGGGCGATGGGATGGCGGGGTTGGTTGGTCAGGGAAAGGACTCCGCGTGTTCAGAGAGACGCGCTGGCCGTGTTCGCACAGCGCTCCTGACCTCAGACAGGCTTCGCAACTCGGTTCGCACAACAGGTAAGTGTGGGGAGTCTTCACTTGGATGTCTACTGTGTGAAACGTAGTTTGATCGATTCGGGATCAAGGGGTTTAACCCGAATCGATCAAACTACGAGAGAGAGAGAGAGAGAGCGCGCGAATTCAGGAATCAGATAGAACGGTTCCTGCGGATGCAGCCGAAGGGCAGCGACAGCATCGCGGGCGAACGGTACCGAGCGGTGCGAGGGTCCAGGCGGGGTAGCCCCCCCTCTCGGGCCACCCGGACATCGCGAGCCGAGCGTTTGAAGCACACGACGCCCCGGGGGCGGCCGCTTTTGCGGGTTCGCTCTGCGCTCAGCAGTTCCCATGACCTCACGCGTCGTGAATGCGGTCCCGGGTGTGTGTCTGGGGGACGGGACTGCTCCGATGCCTCCCCCGTCCGCTTGCCCTCTCCCTCCCCGCACTACAGGCTGGCTAGTCCAAAATCGGCCTGATGGGCTGTAATTATGGTGACCGCAAAAGCTTCGCTCAGCGTTTCCAGCGGAAGGCGATTATGGGCTGGCGGGGAAGGCGCGTTGGAAAGGACAGCCAGACTGGGAAAGTGGGCATGGCCAGGCCTCTGAGATGGGGGCTTCTGTCTCCGCCGCCCCCTCTCTTGTTCTGCGCTCCGGGAAGAGGCATCCATCCCTCAGGAGTCCCGCCAGAGACCAGCTGCGGTCCCTTCGCCCAGATTCTCCTGCTAGACCCGCGCATCATAAGACAAGGACCGTTGCTGTCCGAGCAGAGGTTCGGAGAAGTTTCGGTCAAGGGGGCAGGCAGAGCTTGGCCGTCTCCCGGAGAGGAAAGGGCCCCCCCCGTCCCTTGCCCAAAGCTCAGGAGCCCCTCCCGTCAGCAGAGCGCAGGGTTGGTCCGTGAGCCTTCTCCGTTGTCTTTGCTGAAATTCCTCTTGCCGATTTCTACTTGTGGTTCCAGGTCGTCTGGTTCCGTCTCAATCTTGACCCTGCCCTCTAACTGTCCCCTCCGGTTTGTGTCCGGAGTAAATCGGGCAATCTGATTTTCTAACGGCCCCCATTCCGCTGTAAAGATGGAAGTTCCCCTTGTCCGGTCGTATCTGACTCCAGGGGGCGCTGCTCATCTCCGTTTCTTGCCCAAGGGAGCCCCCGTTGTCCCGGAAGACACTTCCCGTGGTCATGTGGCCAGCACGATGATACATCGAGGTGCACGGGACTCTGTTCCCTTCCCACCGAAGTGGTCCCCATTTATTCGCATTTGCATGTCAGGAGGGCTGGAACTGGGCAAGAACGGGGGTCCACACCCCGTCAGGCAGCACTCGGGCCTCGAACCCAAGCGGGCAACTTTCCAGCTGGGTTCTACTGATAGGCAGTTCCTCGGGTTTGCGCAATCGCTGCCCACGTGAGCACATTTTGCCCTGGTCTGCCACCGAGCGTGGTTCTTCCAAGCCACGGATGTTCCCTGTGGTTCCGCCCTCTCATTCCGGGCCCAAAAGATGGAAGTATCAGCGGTCTTCCATCCCTCTCCGAGACTGGCTCTTGTTTGCCACGTCTCTACTTTTGAGCCATTCGGCTTTCGTGGGCTGAGGGTGGTGGGTCTTCTCCCCTTGCTGCCCTTAGTAGATCTCGGCCCCTCCCCTCCCCCCCAAGCCAGGGCTAAGGAAAGGCTTAACCAACCAAGCTGTGTTCCCCAAACCAACCTCGCTCGGCTGAAATCCACTCCCTCAGGCGGCCTGACTAATGCAGAGCCTTCCATGGTGAGGGGCAGAGGGGGGGTGGGGATATAGAGACAGGCGGAGCCCTTGGAGGCCGAGTGCTCAGAACCTGGGCTAGGATGGGGGGGGGAAGGGGCGCAGCAGAGCCAGGCAGAAAACCCCCTCCCTGCAATTTGGCTACCATTTAGCAGCATGGGGAGGGGGGTGGGCGGAACTGCCCCGCCAGAGGCCCCAGCACCCAGGGCGGCTGCAGGGCGTGAGACGAGAGGGTACTCGCTGCTCCGCGTGGGACAGTCCAGGGTCTCACACCAGTCTCTCTTTCTCCGCAGGCAACATGACGCTCCGCTCCGTCCTGCTCCTGAGCTTCCTGCCGTCGGTCCTGGCGGGCGGCGTCTGCCCCCTCGGGTGCTCCTGCTCCAGGACGGCCCAGGTGGAGTGCTCGGGCGCTGAGCTCACGGAGATGCCCACACCGCTGCCCGCCAAGGCCATGAGCCTGCAGGTCACCAACACGCACCTGGCTGCTCTGGGCCCCGCGGCCTTCAGCAATGCCTCCCAGCTGCTCGCCCTGCGGATAGAGAAGAACCTGCTGGAGCGCCTCAGTCCCCGCGCCTTCCAGGGCCTGGCGGCGCTGCGCTACCTGAGCCTGGCCAGCAACCGGCTGCAGGAGCTGCCGCCCGACGTCTTCCGGCCCTTGGCCCGGCTGGAGGCCCTGCTGCTGTCGGGGAACCAGCTGCGCCGCATCCAGCCGGCCCACTTCGCCGGGCTGAGTGCGCTCAAGGAGCTGCAGCTGCACGGGAATCGCCTGCAGGGGCTGCCCCCGGGCGCCTTCGACCAGCTGCCCAGCCTGGCCCGCCTCAACCTGGCCCGCAACCAGCTGGTGCGCCTGCCGCCCCGCCTCTTCACGCCGCTGGCGCGCCTGCAGGTGCTACGCCTCTATGAGAACCAGCTGAGTGAGCTGGCGCCCCGGGCCTTCGGCGGCCTGGCCGAGCTGCAGGAACTGGCCCTCTACCAGAACCGGCTGCGCCAGCTCCCCGTCGGCCTCTTCGCCGGCCCGCGCAGGCTGCAGAAGCTGCTGCTGTCCGGCAACCTCCTGGAGACGCTGCCCGAGGGGCTACTGGTGGGCCTGCCCGAGCTCTCGAGGGTCTCGCTCTTCGGAAACGCCCTGCGCGAGCTGCGTCCGGGCACCTTCGGCCCTATGCCGCATCTGCGAGAACTCCGGCTGGCCGACAACCAGCTGGCCTCGCTGCCCGGCCACGCCCTGGCCAACCTCACCACGCTGCAGGTCCTCGTCCTGAGCAGGAACCGCCTCGTTTCTCTGGCGCCCGCCGCCTTTGCCGGTCTGGAGGCCCTCGAGGAGCTTCACCTGCACTCCAACCGGCTGGTCACGCTGGACGAGGCGCTCTTGCGCGACCAGACCTCGCTGCGGAACCTCTCCTTGCACAGCAACCGGCTGGCCGCCGTGCCCGCGCGGCTCTTCCAGGGGACCCCCGGCCTGCGCGCCCTTCAGCTGCAGAACAACTCATTGGAGGAGCTTCCGGTGGGCATTTTCGACGGGCTGCCGGAGCTGCGCGACCTCCAACTGCACGACAACCCCTGGCGTTGTGACGCTGCCACGCGGTGGCTTCGGCGCTGGCTGCGGGAGAACAGGTCCAGCCGCGGCAGAGAAAGCCACCACCCCCGCTGCGCCGCCCCGCCTTGGCAGCTGGGCCGCTCCCTGCTGGAGCCGGAGGCCACAACCTTCGGTCCTGGGAGCTCCGCACCGCTGGAGGGCTGGGGAACCGTCTGGAGCCGCACGGAGGCCCCTTCGGAGAGCGAGCCGACGCCGGAGACGCTGTCGCCTGGACGCTGGCAGCCGCCGCTGGATATCGAGCCTGGCAGCGCAGAGATCGCGCACGAGTTCCCGGGGGAGCTCCCCGTAGCGGGGCGAGGGGGAGGCGGGATTTGGGGCCTGACCCGCACCCAGACGGGGGTCGTTGTCACCTGCCTCGTGGTGGGCTCCGCCTTGCTCCTGGGGACGGTGCTGGCAGCGGGCGTCTACGGCTCCAGGCGGAAGCGCTCCGTCCCGGCCAAACCCTAGGTCCGCTATGGGGCTGGCCCGGTCGCGCCCTTTCTTCCAGCACCTTCACCCGCTCCACCACGTCGGCCCCGGCCCTGGCTCAGCAGCAGACCGGCGCCCCACAGCTCTCGCCGCTACTAGCCGACTTTTGCCCCGAGGATCTGTGCCCAGACGGACGCTGGCGCTCCTTCGCTCGGCCCTCCTTTGAGGCAGATTGCGCGCCTTTCAATCGAGGGACGCCCAGCCCCGGATTCGCAGCGGGACGGCTAGGAAGGCCGGGCGGTGGCCGGAACCAGCACTGGGAGGTCGGGACAGTTTGGGGCACTTAGGAAGAGGCGCCAATCCGGGCCGCACTTTCCTCACGCAGGCTGCAAGTCTGGGCTGTTCGAAGGGACGGGACCCCCATGCAAGCCCCACTCCCTCTCCAAAAAGGCGCTCGGCTCCTGAACCGTCGGTCCCAAGCGGTCGGAACCTACGCGGGTCGCCACACACCCAAGGCCGGCGAAGGGCTTCTGGGGCGGGCTGGAGTGCCCCGGGGGTGGCGCCACTCGTACGTTTCCCATAGAGGCGCAGAGAAGGTCGGCAGATTCCATCTAGGGAGGAAGACACGCGCACCCCCGACTCCGGAAGCCCCGTGGCCGCCCAGATGGGAACAGGAGAAGCCGCGCGCTGGCCTGGCAATGAGCGGTCTCGCCCTGGGTGAGAAAGGCCCGAGGCTCTCCCGCTGCCTCTCAGCCGAGGACGGCGCTCCAGGCATCCAGCTGAAGGGGACCGGGCTGCGCTTGGACGTTGCGGAATGCAGGCCGGTTTCCCAGGAGCCGTGGACGGGGAGGAGCCCGGGCGCTGTTGCGGTGGGCAGGGCCGGCTCCGGGGCGTTTGGCATTTCTGGGGAGCAGGGAATCGGGCAGAGACTCCGCCAGTGAGCCAGGAGAGGCAGAGAAGGGCGGCGCGCACCTCCTCCGGCGGCCCAGCCAGGCGGTTCGGTCGGCGAAGAGTTCCCCGCAACGACGGTAGCGCCTTGGCGGCAGAGGAGGAGGGTTGGGGCGGGTGGGGCGGGGCAGCTCTGGGAGGGAGCAGAGGAGCCTCCTGGACGGGGCTGTGGACCAGTGGCCGCCGGGCCTATTAAAGCTGCTCTTCTCGCTTCATCTCATGCCCCCCGTTTTCTGCCTTGCCTCCCCCGGGCTGGCCCAGCGTGTTAAAAACGGTTCCTTCCCCTGAGCCCCGGTGGGGGATGGGAGGGGGACGGAAGGGCGCAGAGGGAGGGGGGTCAGCACAGCATCAAGTGGGGCTGCGGGATGGGTGGAGTGGTGGGGTTCCAGATAGCAAGCACCCCCATTTCCCCTCTCCCCCCCCCCGGGTCAGCTTGAACTCGTTATCCATGGTCAATGCCAGGAGATGCACTTATGCCCCCAACCCCCCCCTCCCCATGGCTGCCAAGCCTTGCTGCGAGTTCGGCTTTACATTCAAGGTCTTGGTCTGTGCCCACCCTCCAAAATCAATCTTGGCTGCAGCTTCACCTGGTTCACACATCATGCAAACTAGATCAAGTGGATCCCCAGCAGCAGCTCTTTTTCCTATGAAGAACAGCCCCCCCCCCCCACATACACAGCACGGCTAGCCCCGCCCAGTCAGAAGGGCCCCTGGGCAGAGCGAGGGAGGGGCCGGGGAGGCGGCGGGGCCTCTACAGCCGAAGAGTGCCTGGGAGAGTCCACGCGCCCTCTGCCACGGGGGGGGGGCTCTGGGGCTGCCCTCCATCCCTGAGGCTGAGGGGCCACAGCAGTTCCAGGAAGGGGAGAGCCCCGTGCAGGCAGGCCAGAGTTCCAAAGCCGGGAAGAAGCGGTGCGGGGGTTTCCTGTGCTGCCAGCGGCAGAAGGAACTCTTTCCTCTGTAAAGCAGGAAGCGACAGAGGGAAGCGGGACTGGGGTGGACATCAGAACCACCCACAGACCCCAGGAGATAAAGAGGCGAGTTGAAAGGGGAGGAAGGAGGGAGGGCCAGTCACTTCTAAGCTGCTTTAGGCTCCCCTGCAGAAGGCCCCCTCCCCCTCCCCCCTTTTGCCACTCTTCCCGCAAGAAACAAAACATGGAAACTCCTACGCCCACCAAAAGACCCCCTCCATCCCCCGTTCCTTTTCTCCTCTCTTGCCCCGGGTTCTGTCTGGCCAGGTAAGCGAAGAGGCTTTCCCGGCTTCTGAAGCAGAAGGATAACCCCCCACCCCCCTCTCCCCAAAGGCTACTAGGATGCCTGCCCACCCCCCAGGCCCCTGGGGATCAGGGAAAGGCAGCCAGCCAGGGGCCTGAAGCCCAGGCATGGGGGGGGTGTGTCATAGATGGGGTGAAGGTGGCGAAAGACCACTCCTCCTCCTCCTCCCTTCCATAGGAAGGTGGGCAAGCCTTGATTGACAGGGTTCCTCAGGCATAATGGCATTCACACAACATGTTTAACCTGACAATAGCAGTTAGACTTATATACCGCTTCATAGGGCTTTCAGGCCTCTCTAAGCGGTTTACAGAGAGTCAGCATATCGCCCCCAACAATCAGGGTCCTCATTTTACCCACCTCGGAAGGATGGAAGGCTGAGTCAACCCTGAGCCGGTGAGATTTGAACCGCTGACCTGCTGATCTAGCAGTAGCCTGACTCCACTTGGTTGATAAAATCAAATGCAGGTATGCAAAGCTACAGGAAGACTCTTCTGTGCCGCGCTCACCTATCAGGGCCTGTGCTTGCTCTTGACATGACCCGGTTGTATGAACACAGCCAGCCAGAACACTGCCCCCCCCCCAAGAACCAGGCCAGGCAGGAGACTGGGAAGTGGGTTGCCCTCAGCAGGAGGTCATCCTGCTCCCTTCCTGGGCTCCAGGGTCTAGCCACCTGCCCCTCTGGGGCTCCCAAGCGCTTGGGGACTGAAGGATCTGGGAAAGCACCTGCTGGGGCTTTTCAGGTGCCTGGTGAATCGGGGCCTTCTCTCCAGTGAGGGCTGCCCAAAGGCCATGCAGCTGCCCCCAAAGTGCTCAGGTGGGATTAGAGGCCAGGCCTCAAAGCCTCTCCCCCTCCCTCCCCCGAGGGGAGGGTCCCTTGCTGCTGCAGCTGTTGATTGAGAGGCCAGTGCCCGCCCTGCTCCCCTCCCAAGGCTGCCAGCCTTTGCCCCAATCTCTGAAAGCAAAGTCCTGCAGATGCCTCTGCCCAGTGGGTCACTGACTCGGCCGCCCTGTTGACCGAGGCTGCTGGTGGAGGCTGGGGACACAGGGTGGGGGTTTCCTTGGGCAACTGGCCACGCAGAAGGTAAGTGAGCATCTGGGGAGCAGGTCCTGGGCTGTGGATTGAGGGGGGGGGGGTCCACTTGCCATGCTGGTCTGGGGAGTGATGATATTTCTCGCTCCCACTGCTGAGAATTGGCAGTCCCAGAATTCTGAGATAGGGAAACGCAGGGACGTATCTGGAAGCTCCCAATATGTAGCATTGGCAAAGCAGAAAGAGCCCCACCCCCTTCCAAGCTGGTCTCCGTTGGGCCCTTTAGCCGCAATCCTTGCGCATCGCTGTCCCGCGTGGAGGGGGGAGGGGGAACAGACTGCTGCTCCTTGTGCAGCATTCAGTGCAACTTCCAGTCGCCCCCGTCATTCCCCACCACCCCAAGTCCTCTGTATGGGATCCAGCCCCAAAGCCCATCTGCCTCCAGGGAAAATCCCGCCTGGGCCAGGGGTGCCTGTCTGCATACTGGGAAGGGTGAGGGGGGCATCCTTGGCTTCCTCTCTGCTCCCTGGAGAACCAACCAAAGGATGCCGTTACAACGGAGGCCTCCTGAACCCCCGGAAGTCTGGAAGAAGGCAACTTTAGATCAAGGGCTTAATAAATGAATCCGTTTCAGGAAGTGCCTAAATAAATAAACATCATGGAGTTGGAGGGGACTTTAAAGGCCATCTAGACCAACTACTAGTTCTGTTCATCATCCACAGGGGCTCTCCAGCCCCGAAGTCCTCCAGCAGAGAACCTTCTCCTGAGGAAGCCTGTTCCACCGGAAGAGTCAGGGAACTTCCGAGCTCCCTCCTGGGCGCTTTGACCCACCAGGTCTGGCTCTGCCCTTTGCAGCCCCCCGGGAGTCCGTCCATTCCCTTCAGGGTGGGATCGCCTCTACCTCCCCCCCAACCTTGGGTGGGCTGAGCATTCCTAGATACGTCCGGGGCTCAGCCTGTGGCTCTCTCTTCGTCTTGGTAGACCTCCTCTAAACTGGCACCAGTTGGCTGGTGCCCTTTGCCCAGAATGGGCCCAACCCCTTTGTCCTCTCCTGCTGAGCCTGGGGACACCTCTCCTCCCAAGGCTGTCCAGCTGATTGGCTGGATCTCCACCGCAGTGGACAGTGAACCTCGCCTAGAGGTCCCTTTGTCCTGGGGGGAGGGGAGGAGCAGAATCGACGGGCAGCCCCCTGCTTGCCTCCTCTTTGATAAGCAACATATTGAAAGCTCACCAATGGGTCAGGCTGGCTGAGGCGGTGGCCCTCCCTGCCTGCCACATCATCCCAGGCCCTTCTCAAGGCTTGCCCAGAGTGGTGGTGGCAGCAACATTACAATGTTTTATTCTGTCATTTTTCTATGTAATTCAAAGGGGAAAACAAGCCTAATTCCGCCCCCCCCTCACGCCTTCATTTTTTCTGCAACAACAGGCCTGTGAGGTGGGTCGGGCTGAGATAGGGACTGGCCCCAAGTCACCCAGTTGGCCTCCATGCCAAGGGACGACCTAGAACTCACCATCTCCTGGTTTCTAACCCATGGAAGAGTGGTTTGGGGATTTTCATTTCCGGTTTTTGTGTGCTTCCGGGTTTCGCTGGGCTGTGGGTGTTTGGATGACTTTGGGATTCCTGCAAAACCCCCGAGGGTCCCGCGGGTGAGTGATAGATGGAGTCCATCGGAGGGGGGGGGGCTTCTGCCACGCCTGGAGGCGATCTCTCTGCCCCTGTGACTCCTTACTCCCCGCCCCTGGGCTGCTAAGGGGGGGTTTCTTTCTCGGCTGGGTCCCGGGGAGCTGGGTGGCCTATCTCGAGACCGCCAAGGCTGGGGAAGAGCGAGGGCAGAGGCTTCTTCCAGAGCCCTCGCCCACTCCCACCCGTCTGACGGCGGCGCTTCTGCCTTTCCTCCGCAGGCCCAAACGATGCGCCCCCGGCCCGGCCTCCTCCTCCTGCTGGCCTTGGTGCTGGCCCCGCCGGCGACCGCCGCCTGCGCCCGCCTGTCCCCGTGCCGGT
Source organism: Thamnophis sirtalis (assembly GCF_051295495.1). NCBI lineage: Eukaryota > Metazoa > Chordata > Lepidosauria > Squamata > Natricidae > Thamnophis > Thamnophis sirtalis. The sequence goes on from NW_028261391.1 coordinate 254,462, forward strand.
GCTTCGGCGGCGCCACCGTCTTCTGCTCGGGCCGAAACGTTTCGGGCGTCCCGGAGGAGCTGCCCCCCGAGGCCACCCGGCTGCTCTTCGTGGGCGCCTCGCTGAACTCCTTGCCCTGCCGCGCCTTCGTTCCGCGCAGCAACGGCAGCGCCCTGCGCCAGCTCTCCTTCCTGGACTGCCCGCTCCGGACGCTCCCGGGCTGCGCCTTGGCGGGGCTGCCGAGGCTGCGCGAGCTGGACGTCGCCCTGGCCCAGCTGGCCGGCCTCCCCCGCGGGGCCCTGCTGGGCTTGGGCTGCCTGAGCAAGCTGGCCGTCCGCTTCAGCCGGCTGGAAGCCCTGGAAGAGGGGCTCTTCGACGGCACGCCGGCGCTCCGGGCGCTGCAGCTGCAGGGCAACCGGCTGGCGGCGCTGCCCGCGGGGCTCTTCCAGCCGCTGGCCGGCCTGCAGTCGCTCTCGCTGGCCCAGAACCAGCTGACCGAGCTGCCCGCCGAGACCTTCCAGCCGCTGCTGCGCCTGCGCGAGCTCCGCCTGAGCGACAACCGCCTGACGCGCCTCCCGCCGCGGCTCTTCCGTCCCCTGGCGGCGCTGCGGGAGCTCTTCCTGGACGGGAACCGGCTGGCCGAGCTGCCCCGGGGGCTCTTCGCGGGGCTGGGCCGGCTGCGGCGGCTGCACCTGCAGCACAACGCCCTGGGCCGCCTGGAGCCCCCCGGCCTCTTGGCGGGGCTGCCCAGCCTGGCTTTTCTGCAGCTGCAGGGCAACCGGCTGGCGGCGCTGCCCGCGGGGCTCTTCCGGGGGACGCCCCGCCTGGTGGACCTCTCCCTGGCCCACAACCGCCTGCGGGAGCTGCCCGACGGGCTCTTCGGCGACCTCTCCGAGCTCTCAGTCCTCAGCCTCGCCCACAACCGGCTGGACCGCGTGGCTGCCGGGACGTTCCGTGGCCTGGACGGGCTGGGACGGCTGCAGCTGAGCCACAACTGCCTCGCCGTCCTCCCCGCGGCGGCCTTCGCCAACCTCAGCAGCCTGGAGGCCCTGGACCTGGCCCACAACCGGTTGGAGAGCCTGCCCGAGGGGCTCTTCGACGCCAACGAGGCCCTGGCCAGCCTGGCGCTGGAGGGCAACCCCTGGCGCTGCGACTGCCGCCTGGCCCCCCTGGCCGACTGGCTGAGCGATATGGACCACCCGCTTGGCGCCCGCGTCTTCTGCCGGGCCCCCGCCCCCTTGGAGGGCAGGGCTCTCCTAGCTGCCAGGGAGGAACAGCTCCTTTGCCCCTGCCAGCCTGGCAGTGCCCGCTGCCCAGGGGAAGCTCCGACTCCCACCAGAGAGACAGGCGGCCTGGACTGGGTTGCTTAGAGGCCGACGGGCACCATTCAGGGCAGACCTCCCTGCACCACCCCCCACCCGGCAAAAGAGGGCCAGGAGGAGGACGGGGTTGGGGAGCTATAGCCCCGCCTGGTGGTCTTCTACTGCACAGCAGGATCCACTCCGACAGCGCCCCCCCCCCTCTGAGCTTGACAAGGAGGGGCAGGGAGCTGCGGAGCGGTAGGCGCAGTTCAGGCAGCGCCCGTTCCAAGTGCTGCAAGATCCAAGCCAGGGAGCCGCCCGGAAGCGCTGAGGTCCCATCCTGGAGCAGCTCCTGCTACAGAGGTAGCCTCGCCCCTGTCCCGCTCCCGGCTCCGGTCCCCGGGGCTCCCTGCACAGAGCAGACCGCTGGATTCTCCTCCCTGGAGAAGCACCTCGAGGTTCCCGTTTTCCCTTTCGGCAACAGCAGACGCCGCCACCCCCGCGCGCCTCATTCCTTTTGGGGGGGGGGGGGGGGCTCTGAAGATTCTAGCTAGGCTTCCCTTGTTTCCTCCTAGTCCTTTCCCTCCCCCCTCCTTTCTTTCCCTTCCCCTCCCCCTCCTCCCATCCCATTTACTTTTCTTTCTGCAGATTTCGTTGCTATGATGGTTGCTGTCGTGATGTTTGAGGACTTTGATATCTGTGTGATTGTTGGGTACTTTTCGCAGGGGCTGAATTAAACCCAATCCGGTGTTTTATCCAACCACGGTACATGTAACATGTTTTGCTTAAACCAATAAAATCAGTCAATTATTACCTATCCCACCCTCCAAAAATCCGCATCTCTTCCTCCCCCCCCAGGGGGCTTCCAAAAGGTGGTGGGTGCAGAGAGGCCTGGCCTCCCTCGCACTGACCATTGTGTCCCTTGGGCAGGGAGGGATTGGCCTTTCCCATAAACTAGTCCTGGTCCCTGATTCCCCCCAAAGCCGCTCTCCCCAGTTTGGCCCCATGGGGTTCTGAGGGCCAGTCTGGGAACAGCAAAGGAGCCCCTTGCAGGGCCTCTGCTAGCAAAAATGGGGCACGGGTGGGGCTCGAGCACCCCCCCCCAAACCACTTTCAGCCTCCGCAGTGGTCCAGGAGTCTTTGACTCAAAAGGGAGGAAAAGTAAAATATTTTACATTTCATGCTTGTGGGATTCTGCTATTTTCACCCATGTCAACAATGTGTATCGTTCTGATCTTCCTGTGGAGTCAGTTTCTTGATCTGGCCTCTCTCTCTCATAAGGTGAATCAAGCAGAGCAAGTAAGTATTAAAAAAAATCACAAATATATGCCTCTCTATTTTTACACGTTTATAAAGCCATGTCTGTAGAGGTGCAGTCCCGTGTCATGCCCACCGTGGCCACCCCCAGCCCTCCAGGGTCAAACCCAATCCTGATTTGGCCCTCAATGAAACTGAGTTTGACGCTCTAAAAGAACCCAAGCGGACAGCTGTCTTCAAGGAGTATAAATCCTTCCATCCCCCACCATCCAGTCAGAGCTGAAGAAGCTTCTGGGAGGAGAAGCGAAACGTCTTCAAAGAAAAAAGTCCAGTTGCCTCTTGACAAAAGCACTTCCGGGACGACCTGGATGACGAAGAGCCTCTATAGACACGAGTGCAGGGAATGTGTCAGGGGGCTGGCCCTGCTTCTGGGAAGATGGGGGCACCCTTGACTAGGGGGTGTCTCTCTCCCCTTCTGCTCAGCTTTGGCAGCACCAGCCTCCTGCCATCTCAGGGGGTCTCCACACTGTGGAGAGTGGGTGCCAAGCGAAGGGCACTCCTCCTGCCAAGGGAGGGGCAGCTGAGCCCCAATGTGCCCTCGGGGGGAAGAGAACAGAGCCACCAGCGGTGACTCCTGGGGCTGCCAAGCGCCTCTCGCAGCTTATCAGACCAAAGCAGAGAGCAAAAGGTGCCTTGGGTTACATGCAGATCTCCTCCACCCTTCTGGGACATAAGATAAGGGAGATAAGGGCCACCTATCCCTCAGAGGCCCATCTGGATCAGGGGCAGATTCTCCGGGGAGGTGAGTGGCGCCTTCTCAAGACCTCCTGCTGCCCTGGCCAGGAAGGATTTCCGGGGGCTGCTCAGCCAACAGGTGCGTCCTCTTAGCCGCCACATCAGAGACCTGCGGGGAGGCCCTGGAGGGAAGGGTGGGCAGTCGGTGTTCCCTTTGCAGGGCCAAAATGCTCCCTTTTGGTCTGGCTGTGACTGCAGCAGCAGAGAGCAAGTGAGGGGGGGGGGGAGCCCTGCGGTGTCCCCACAGGTATTGGTCCCATTGACCAATGACTTGCAAGAATTAAAACAGCAGGTTGAGGACCTGTCAGAAGGGTCGAAGAATTGATTCAAGGGGTCCTAGAAATTAGGACGCTGCAGTGCAGGGAAGGTTGGTGGGCACAGGGAATACTTTGAGAAAGGCTCAGGGCTGTTGGTCTCTTCCAGCATGTGGCTCAGGGCCACCATCCTCCTCCTCCTCCTCTTCCTCCAGACCAGCCAAGGGAACCAGCAGAGTTGCAGTGGCATTCCGAACGGGAGCTGCCCCTATCAAGACGTCTACACCAAGACCCGAGATATCACAGAGATCCCCAAGTCAGTAGCTCCCATTATCACCGAAATGTTCTTTGTGGAGACCAGCATTGTAGAAATCAGGCAGGGAGCCTTTGCGAACATGTCTAACCTAGTGAAAATTGAATTTATAAACAGCAAGATTAAGAGAGTCGAAGTGGGAGCTTTTGATCACTTGGGGAAACTGACGGATTTGGAAATAACGGGAGCTGAGTTAGGGGATCTCCCGGTGGGCACCTTCCGGTCCCTGGATCGCCTGCGCAAGGTGAACCTGAGGGACTCCCAGATGAGGAGGGTTGAGAAGGGGCTCTTCGAGGGTCTTGGGGATTTGGAAGAGCTTTACCTGCATCGGAATGAAATTGCGTCTCTCCCCGATGGAGTTTTTGACGGGCTCCCTAAACTCTCCTTGTTACATTTGGCGTCAAACCAGCTCTCCAATTTCCCACGGGATGTTTTCCAGCAACTGAGCCAGTTGAAGACTCTCCGATTGCAGGATAACCAGATTGGGAGCCTGGCGGAGGGGACCCTGGACAGCCTGCAGGAGCTGGTGGAGCTCAATCTTGAGAGCAACAGGCTCCAGGCTCTCCCGCCCAACTTGCTAAGACGGCTGGTCAACCTGGAGAAGATTTTTCTGGACAAGAACTCGATTGACGTTCTCCCAGAGGAGACCTTCCTTGGGCTGAGCAAAGTGAAGCAGCTGAGGGTGGCTTCCAACTGCTTGAAAGCTTTCCCGCCCTTGGGGGCCATGCGGCTGCTGAAGGAGCTGGACCTGAGCAGGAACAAGATCTCCTCCCTGGAGCATTTGACTTCCCTCCCCGCCCTGACGACTCTTAAGCTCCAAGGAAACCTCCTGGAGGCCATCCCCACCGGTCAGTTTGACCACCTGGGAAAACTCACTTCCCTGCATCTTGGAGACAATCCGTGGAGGTGTGACTGCCACCTTCTCTACCTTCACCAGTGGATAAGCGCTAATGCCAAAAGAATCAAGGATGCCAAAAAGTTAACCTGCAGGAGCCCAGGAGGCCTGGCTGGCAAGAATGTGATCTCGCTGTCAAAGGACCAGCTGGTCTGTTTAACAACCACACCCGTTTTAGCCACCTTCAAAGCCACCCGGGTGCCCACTTCTTCTCCATCTGCCACCCCAGCAAGGAGAAGCACAGCTGGGGCTGCAGCTCAGCCCCCCATGCTGCAGGAGGCCCCCACCACGTCTCAGGCCTCAGCCACCATTCCTCAGACCCATCCTGCGAAAAGCACCCAAATCCTGATGACCAGCAGCTCCCCCACGAGCACCCAAACCCCAACCTCAAGCTCCCCCCTCGCCCCCCCTCAGAGTCCCACCTCAGCCAGGACAAGTCCTGAAGCCGCAACATCCACATGTTCCTCAACCACAAAGAAAGATACCGTCACTGTCTTTGAGATTCCTTCCACAACCCATGAAATATTTCCCACGACTTCTCCAGCCAAAAGCAAAGAAGCCACAACTGTCACTGAATTGCCTTCCACAATGCTTCAAGCCACAACTTCCATGAGTTTTCCAGCCACAACCGAAGACGCCACAACTGCCACTGAATTGCCTTCCACAACGCTTCAAGCCACAACTTCCACGACTTCTCCAGCCACAACCGAAGACGCCACAACTGTCACTGAATTGCCTTCCACAACGCTTCAAGCCACAACTTCCATGAGTTCTCCAGCCAAAAGCAAAGACGCCACAACTGCCACTGAATTGCCTTCCACAACGCTTCAAGCCACAACTTCCACGACTTCTCCAGCCAAAAGCAAAGAAGCCACAACTGCCACTGAATTGCCTTCCACAACGCTTCAAGCCACAACTTCCACGACTTCTCCAGCCACAACCGAAGACGCCACAACTGTCACTGAATTGCCTTCCACAACGCTTCAAGCCACAACTTCCATGAGTTCTCCAGCCAAAAGCAAAGACGCCACAACTGCCACTGAATTGCCTTCCACAACGCTTCAAGCCACAACTTCCATGAGTTCTCCAGCCAAAAGCAAAGACGCCACAACTGCCACTGAATTGCCTTCCACAACGCTTCAAGCCACAACTTCCACGACTTCTCCAGCCAAAAGCAAAGAAGCCACAACTGCCACTGAATTGCCTTCCACGCCGCTTCAAGCCACAACTTCCATGAGTTCTCCAGCCACAACCCCAAATGCCACAGCCATCTCTGAGATTTCTTCCATAAGCCACCAGTTCACCTCTTGTACAGATACTCCGACCACAGAGGATGAACCGGGGACCCGAACCACGGAGGCCACTGTGCCCTGGCGCACTCCCACCAAGGCAGCCCCCACTGCTCTGACTAACATCAGCTCAGCAAGAACCTTTGAACAGTTTACAGTCCCCAAGAGATCCACAGAAAGCCAGGATCCACCCACCGGCAGTCCTGGGATCACCACGTCATCCGTGTGTAGCTCCAGACCCTCCGTGCCGGCCCCACCCACCGGCCCCACAGCCCCCAGGGCGACCCTGGCACAGACGCCCCTTCCATCTGCAGCAGAGCGCCCTTCCCCTTCTCTCCCTCCTTTGCCCCCGAGTGTGGGGAGCCCCCTTCCCCCCAGCCGACCTGCTCCTCTGCCACAGCACCAGCCCTGGGACTTCCTGCTGAGCTCCAACTCCCGCTACTGCCCAGTGTTCCTCTGGCTTTATCTCTCCATGCTCTCGGTGGCCGTCTTCTGTGCAGCCGTCCTCGGGCGCCTGGCATACGTGCTCCACAAGGCCACCGAGTCGGTCCAGTTGCCTTCCAGGCCAGTGAGGCTGGTGCAGGTCAAGGCCAGGCGAGGGAGGGAGTGAAGGGGGGTGGCAGGAAAGCAGCCATCTCAACTCTGGCCTCCTGGGACACCCACTGAGGGCCTGGGCAGAGTGGCCTGCGCTGGGCTGCTTCTCCTTAATACTGCCCCCTCCTGGACCCCAAGATGGGGAAACTGAGTCTGCCAGCTGTAGCCCTACCTGGAACAGGAGGGCCTTTCTTCTCCTCTCCACCATGTGGTGGGGCTGTTATAATGCACTTGTGGTAGATCTCTCATACCACAGACGTGGGACCTCTGAGATTCCCCCCCCCTCGCCCCACTACCTATGAACTGCTGAAGGGGCCCACTCCCCCACCGCCTCAGGAAACCTTTAAAGCCAGCTGGGTTAACCCTGAATGGCGACAGGAGGAAGAATGGGAGGGGCATTGGGGGCCGAGGGAAGCAGGCTGCTTCTATTCCCTGGCCAAGGGTATCTGGGGGCCTTCCTAAGGAGGAGGTCGCAGAGGTGGGCTTATCTCAAATCCTCCAAGCCCAGGCTGTAATTCCACCGGGTCTGCCTGTCTCTTTGCAATGCAGCCCAGGAGGCAAAAGATAAGTAAGATCTGGTTCCCCTTTTGGATCAAGGCTCCAAAGGGTTTTCAGCAAGCACCATAGCCGTGTGTGGAGGGCTCCGGGCGTATCGCACGCATGCTAATAAAAAGAGTGTGGTATCTTCAAAGCGATTGGCTTGTTCAGAGTGGCCGCAGCCCACTGGCCGTGGGGATGGGGGGGGGAAGAACACTCACAAGCTTTGATCGGTCCAAAATGCAGCTGCCTAATCATTGGCCAATCCAAAGGTGGGGTACCTGCACCCTGGGGCCCCACTGGTGTCCAACGGAGGACAGTTCCAGGTGCTGGGGGGGTCACCTGTGTGGGTTGAGATGCAGCACCTTCAAGGCTCCTTTGGATGGTGGGAGTTTACCTTTCCTCTGGGCTGGTTTTTCTGTTTCCTGCCTTTTATTGCCGGAAACCACCAGGAGTGTTGGGAATGCAGAAACCCGATCAACAAGCAAGCAGGCGCCTGGGGTGAATCCCACCTGGGTGTTTTCCGCTGCTCTTTGGTGTCAGGCAACCGAGAGCTTCTGGGGTGGATCCGCTTTGCAGCTTGGCCCAAGACAATGAAGGCCCAGAATTGTGTCTGGGTCCCCACCTGAAGCTGTTCTGAAGGGCTGAAACAGAAGAGAGAACAGAAGAGAAAATATAGAGCTGGGTGGCTTCCTAGAGTTTTCCTGGACCCTCATCCTTTGCCCCTTTATTCTCCTCTCTTATAACAAAAGCACAAAAGCATATCGGGAGTCTATTTGTTATGTAAAATAAGATGGATGGATGGGCGGATGGATGGATGGATGGATGGATGAATAGAAATAGATAGATAGATATGAGGGAGGGAGGGAGGGAGGGAGAAAGGTGGCTGGTTTTGCAGAGCCTGCCTAACCGCGCAGAACCAGGGCCTGGAACCGCTTCGGGGCCACTTTCCCCTCTGGCCCCGAGAAGCAGAAGCGGGGCAGAGCCCAGGACTTCTTGGGCAGAGGCTTTGCGGGAAAGGCCGCCTCCTGGGGAGGAAAAGGCCCCGCCAGAGCAGCTCCAGGTAAGGCCGTCGGCCAAGGCGGCGAGAGGCCCGCCCTGCCTTAGGACTCTTTCGAAACCAGCTCAGGAAGCCGCTGCGGGCGTTGCGGGAGGCTGGGCGTTGCGGGGCGCTGCTGGCGTCGGCCTGGTCAAGTGGCGGAGCGGAGCAGGGGCGAGCGGGGCCGGAGAGGAGAGCGGGGCAGCCCAGCGCTGGTAAGGGAGGCTTCTGTGGAATAAACGGACACCTGGGAAGCACCGGAGAATCTGAGCCTGAAAGGAGGAAGCCCGGCAAACCAGGCTTCTCCCGCCCCGTCCCCGCGCGCCACAGACGCGAATTGAGCCGCAGCGCTTCCCCGCCAGCCTTTCCTTCCCTGCGAGCGGAATTCGCCGCTGCGACCCTCCGCACTGCGAGGCCTGGGCCGCGCGGCAACAGCGCCTCCCTCTGGCTGCTCACCGGAGCGCCCGTCCCGCGCTCGCTCGCCACTCCTCCAGCTGCGGCGGTCTCGCTCAAGGCGGCGTCGGGGCGGAGATCCTGCCGGCCTTCAGACGGAGCGCTCGCTTGTCCCGCGCTCGCCTGCCGCTCTTTCTCGACCTCCTCCTCAGGAAGGCCCCCAGATACCCTTGGCCAGGGAATAGAAGCAGCCTGCTTCCCTCGGCCCCCAATGCTCCTCCCATTCTTCCTCCTGTCGCCATTCAGGGTTAACCCAGCTGGCTTTAAAGGTTTCCTGAGGCGGTGGGGGAGCGGCCCCCTTCAGCAGTTCAAATCTCAGAGGTCCCACGTCTGTGGTATGAGAGATCTTTTACTACCACAACTGACCTGATCTGGGGAGGTCGAGGGGCCGCCGCCAACCGTGGGCCGTTTGAGCCGAACCCCGAAGCCGCCTCCGCGGAGGAGCGAAGGGCGCCCGTCGATTCTTCAGCAAACCAAGCGGGGTCGGCGTGGGGGGTGGGGTGGCGGCGGTCGGCGCGCCTCGATCTGTGTCTTTATCGCCCGTGGCCACTTTCCCATTTGCGGCCTTCGACTCGCCTATGTTCTCGTTGCTGCTCCGCCGAAGGCGCCTCCGGCGAGGCCCTCTTGCAAGCAGCCGGTAGATGGCGCCAGAATACAACTCTAATGGCCGCTGGAGGCCGCGGCGGGGTCGATCCGCTCCCTCCCCCCCCCCAAGAATGGGATCCTATTTTCCCTGCCGGTTGGGTGGCGGAGCGCGCGCGTTCTCAGCAACTCCGCCATGGATGGAGGGGGAGGAATGAGCTCCCCATCCCCCCTTCTCTCTTGCAGTCTCCCTGCGGGAGAAAGACCAGGAAATCCTCTTCCACGGTTCAGCTCCGCTTTTTCCAAAGTGCTGCCAGTCCCCCCCCCGCCTTTTTTTTGGCAGCCGCAGTTCAAGAGCTCCTTTTTATAGCTCTTAAACTGTGGTTTGCTAAAAAGAAAAGAAAGAAACACAAGAAAACCATCCACCCTGTTGCCCTGCCTGGCACTGGATGCTGGGGGACAGAAAGCTCCCTCCATTCCATGGAAATGCGTCTTGCCCACATTGCGAATGACACCGTCCACCAACACTTTGATGTGGCACCAATTACAAAGAAGACGGGGGAAGGGCCTGCTCTGCTGGCATGGACGTGTCTCCAGAGCACCCCTCCCACCCTTGCCAAGACTGCCTACCAACTAGAGGCCAATGGCCAGAAACCCTGAGGGCACCCAAAACAGAGATGGCCAGACCCCATCAAGAAAGACATGCAGGCCGGCCTCCTGCCCCCTGGAGATGCAGCTGACTGTGCAAAGCGGCATCCAGTGATCCCAAAAGCGGATCCTGCGCCTGTGGGAATCGTGACCCGTCAAAAGCGCGGACGGCAAAAGCGCGATCGACAAAATCGCGCCTTTGACGTCATCACAGCGCGACGAAAAAGATCGAAAAATTCAAATAAAAATTAATAAAAATTAAATTAAAGC